>NC_141357.1:40478026-40553026 GCF_057382095.1 Aulonocara sp. 'chitande type north' Nkhata Bay | reverse complement strand
GTGTGTGTCTCTGCGTGTGTGTGTGACTCTGTGTGTGTGTGTGACTCTGTGTGTGTGTGACTCTGCGTGTGTGTGTGTGTGTGTGTGTGTGCGTGACTGTGCGTGTGTGTGTGTGACTCTGTGTGTGTGACTGTGTGTGTGTGTGTGACTCTTTTTTGTGTGACTCTGCGTGCGTGTGTGTGACTGTGCGTGCGTGTGTGTGTGTGTGCGTGTGTGTGACTGTGTGTGTGGCTGTGTGTGTGACTGTGCGTGTGTGTGTGTGACTCTGCGTGTGTGTGACTGTGTGTGTGGCTGTGTGTGTGACTGTGTGTGTGTGTGTGTGTGTGTGTGCGCGTGTGACTCTGCGTGTGTGTGTGTGACTGTGCGTGTGTGTGTGTGTGTGCGCGTGTGACTCTGCGTGTGTGTGTGTGACTGTGCGTGTGTGTGTGTGACTGTGCGTGCGTGTGTGTGTGTGTGCGTGTGTGTGTGTGACTGTGCGTGCGTGTGTGTGTGTGTGCGTGTGTGTGTGTGACTCTGCGTGTGTGACTGTGCGTGTGTGTGTGTGACTCTGCGTGTGTGTGACTGTGTGTGTGGCTGTGTGTGTGACTGTGTGTGTGTGTGTGTGTGTGTGACTGTGTGTGTGACTCTGTGTGTGTGTGTGTGACTGTGTGTGTGTGTGTGTGACTCTGTGTGTGTTACTCTGTGTGTGTGTGTGTGTGTGTGTGTGTGTGTGTGACTCTGTGTGTGTTACTCTGTGTGTGTGTGTGACTCTGTGTGTGTGTGTGTGTGTGTGCATCACTTACCGAGCAAACAGAGCTCTGGCCAGTGCCAGTCTCATCCTCCAACCTCCAGAGAACTCCCTGCAGAGAAAACACACTCAGCATGACACTAAACAGGAGTGTGTGTGTGTGTGTGTGGGGGGGGGGGGGGACATGTGACTCACTTTGTGGCCTGCTGTTGCATTCTGGGAGAAAATCCAAGACCAGCCAGGATGACAGACGCTCTGATTGGACGAGAGAATAACAGCTTCTTTAGTCTGTGGGTTTCAAACCGACACCCTCTCCGGTGTTTGTCCTCTGAGTAGATACATCAGCAGCAGGCGAAGCCTCGCCATGGCGCCCCCTGCTGGTGAAAACCTCTCACAGCACTTCACGTCTAACTTGAGGTACGAACGCGACTGGATGGAGGCTTTGTGCTCAGTGGGCGGGTCTACCAGCTTTTATGCATCTTATTGGTTAAACTCCTCATAAACCTGCCCTCTACCCGAGACACAGAGGTGAACTTGAGGAGCCGGGGATCAAACCATCGACCTCACGATTACAAATTCATCACCACATCTGTGCTGACTAGCTTCTCGATTCTCAAGCGCGTCCTTCATCACACAGGTAAACGGACACGCTCAGACGTCACACGTGCTCAGTGACCTGATGATCAGCGAGAGGCTCGTACTGCTGTCTGAACACACAAGGGGCCGGATTTAGACCTTTAACTTCCATCTGTTCAGGGTCGGTGGGGGTGGAGCCTATGTCGGGGCAAACCTGACATCATGTGACTGGACTATGGGCGGAACCCTTGCAGACTGCTGTGAGGCAGCAGCACTAACCCCAGAACCACCGCGCCGCCTTAACTTTCACTTCATCAGGAGATTTAAAGGTTTTCCATGTTTTGAGGCGCTGCGTCGGGTGCTGTGTCAGCCTGCAGCCGCACTCATCGCCTCCACCGAGCTGTCTGCACGTCAGCCCTGCTCTCGCCGACCGTTGGCTCATCGTTAAGACTTGTTTTCTCACATCTGGATCCCAATAATCACGGCGGCTTCACAACGTTTTCCAGCCCGACGTAGACTCTGTGGTTACGCACTGTGTTCTGTGGGTGGGGCTGATTTAACGCGGTGTACCTGGGCACCCGTCTTTTTCCCTGCCGGCCGGGTAATAGCGGCATTATCGAGCTCACGGACGTGTACGACTTTATCACAGAGCCTCGAACACGCCGCCGCCTTGGAGGATCACAGCAGAGGACGAGGAGAAATCTTTCCTGTCAGCTGCAGGGAAAAACACCAGTGAAGAAGAACACCAGCGTGTCGGTGCGGTTGTCATAGTTACCGGGCCGGCGCCTTGTCAGCTTCGATCTCCTCCAGCTTTCCGTAGATCTCGGACAGCCGCACGCTCTCCATCCCGTCGGCACTGAAACAACACGCATCAGAGACAGCTGCAGCTGATTGGACAAACACGCCGCCTGCTGCACTCTCATTAGCTGAATTAAATGTGAGAGATGTTCTGCGAGTCACGCCTCAGAGCGTTTTTCTTACGTTCCATTGGCGATGCGAGCATTCAGCCTCCTCTCCTCGCCCAGCAGGTCCTCCCGCACCGTGTCGCTCTCCAGGACGCTCTGCAGCGCCGACGTTTCGTCCCCTGCCACTTCCTGCTCCACGTGCAGGATGGAAATGTGAGCCGGGACACGGAGACTGCGACTTGCCAGCATCTTCAGCAGCGTCGTTTTCCCCAGGCCGTTGCGGCCGATCAGGCCGTACCGCCGGCCCGACGCCAGGCTCAGCTCCGCCCCCTGCAGCAGACATCTGAGACACAAACGGCAGTGTGAGAAAACGAGCCGTCCCACCCCGCTGCGCCCCCGCTGGTGTTTTCCGAGCGCTCACCTCTCTCCGAAGGACACGTCAAAGTTCTCGATGCGGATGTCGTAGCTGCGGTTCTTCCCCGATTGGTCGACTCGGCTGTCCTTCTTACTGCTGGCCTGACTGGCCGACGCCTCCTCCAGGACTCTGAGGAAACAGGAGGACAGGTGAGAGGGGCACAGGTGTGTGCAGGTGATGACAGGTGGACGGTGGACTCACAGTGGGCTGGAGGCCTTCTGCGAGTCCTTCTCGCTCCTGCGCTCGTGTTTGGCTTTCAGCTTCGCCTCGGCTTTCTCCAGCTTCTTGGCGTCGACCGTCTGAAGACAGAAAGCAGAGGAGCGCTCAGTAACACCTGCCGTAACCTGAGAGACAGGTCCCGCCGAGAGCAGCGGGCCAGAACGCCACGCTGCATTTAATGCGGAGCGTTCAGACTCGCAGTGTGACCGATGAGACCCAACCCCGCCTTCAGCTCGCCTCCTCGTGACTCTGCCGACAGTCTGAGGAGCTCATGTGGTTTTCACATCTGTCATGTGTTCATTTAGCTTTGGTCGTAATTTAGGCGTCTACTTTCTTCTGGTTTTAGTCGAAGCAGCATCAGGACGTTCCAGTTTGTCGCGTTGCCCCTGAGTGGCCGTGTTTTCATCACATCCACTGTGAAATGTGTCGCTGCTCCTTTTTGTCGCGTTTTGTGAGAAACAGGAAGCTAGCTGAACTGTTTCCTGGGCAGATCGAACCTGACTGCGCAGGAAGGTCGCTTCTGATTGGACCACTTCCACATTCGTCACACCTTTCTACACAACTCAGTTCTGATTGGCTCTCGTCTGTGCTGAACGTTTCCATCCATCTCGTTTGACTGGCAGACTAACGTGTCGATACACAAATGCTGGTGACCAAACCCGGACACGTGCAGGCTAAAGCTAGTGCTAAATCAATCATCTGCTGATTGAATCGAAGGCTTATTGATGATCGTCCATCACGGCTTTTTTGACTTTTTAGTCAGAGGCTGTAATCTTTGTCCCGCGCAGCCAGGCTAACGTCACCACGAACGAGTCTCCCAGGTTTCCGGTACATACCGTGTTCTGAGCACGTCTCATCATCCAGATGCCCTCAGCGTCTTTGGCTGCAGAAACTGAGGAGAAGGAAACGGGCAGATCAATACATGACATGACATCAATAAGTAATAATATTAATGGCGTTTGTCTTCGCAGACAGCAGGTGTAGTGGGCACACACGTGACATTAAACTGACTGAGTCAAAACGTGATTCATCAGACCTGCCCAGCTTCTTGCATGCTCCCTGGTCCAGATCTGATGCTCACGTGCCCGATGTTGCTGCTTTCAAAGGTGGACAGGGGTCAGAGGTCCAAGTGTGACCTTTCTGTCAGACCCAGCATGAACTGTTCCAGCAGCTCGTCTGCTGAGAGTCGACGGCTCACAGATCCTGAAGCTGCAGGTTTCGTCACTCTGACCAACACTGACTGAACCAGCAGCAAAAGAAGATCAAACTGCGCTTCACGTTTGATAACCATGCTCATGAGCTCCCTCTGACTTTGGCTGCTGTACTTCCTGCACAGCTCTCTCTCTCTCAGCACTCAGAGACCAGTTTACCATCAAATCTCTGCTTCCTGCATTATTCTCTGTTTATTAGCCACCAGTCTGCTGCTGTGTTCAGTGCTGTCGGCCTCTGACAGCAAAGCCTCGTCTCTGCTGTTCAAACTGAACGAATGGAAACAAATGACTGCTCAGCTGTGTCTGTAATCAAACCTCATCAGGTCATGTTCACATGTTGATTCATGGTTTGCTTCAGTTTTTGATCGACTGCAGAATATTTTTAAGGTTTTCTGCTATAAAAAGCCAGAACAGGAAAACCTGCTTCATGTTTCTCTGTTGGATCCTCAGTTACACCTGCTGTGATGCTCACACCTCTGATGAAGTCTCAGTGTCAGCTTTGGTTTATACACAGATATGAAACATGGATGTGTGCTGATAAATGATCAGAATTAGAATATTTCTGACTGTCTGAGTCAAAACTGACACAGTGACGATACTCAGCCCTAGTTTTACATTCTTCAGAATTGCCCCCCTTTGCTTTATATTTCTATTCTCTCCATGAGCTTCGTGAGGTCGTCTCCTGAAATGGTTTCCAACAGAGTTCCCAGACATGCTGAGCACCTGTTGGCCCTTTTGCCTTCACTCTGCGCTCCATCTCATCCCAAACCATCTCCACTGGGTTTAGGTGCCTGTGTCTGGCGCACCACTCCATCACTCTCCTTGGTCACAGAGCCCTCACACAGCCTGGAGCTGTGTTTGTGCTCATTGTGCCGTTGAAGAATAAATGATGGCATGTTGCTGCAGGATGCTGTTGTAGCCATGCTGGGTCAGTGCGCCTTCAGTTTGGAATAAATCCCCAACAGTGTCACCATCAAAGCCCCCTCACACCATCACACCTCCTCCCCCATGCTTCACAGTGGGAACCATGCACGTAGAGACCATCAGTTCACAAGACATGAACTGGTGGAGCCAAAGATCTCAGATGTGGACTCATCAGACCAAAGCACAGAACGTCCACTCCTTGTGTTTCTTGGCCCAAACAAATCTCTTCTCTTGTAGCTTTTCCTTAGTCGTGATTTCTCAGCAGCTATTTGACACAAAGGCCTGATTCACACAGTCTCCTCTGAACATGCAGAGATGTGTCTGCTGCTGGAGCTCTGTGAGGCATCTATCTGGGCTCTGATCCGAGCTGCTGTTAACTTGTGATTCCTGAGGCTGGTGACTCGGATGAATGTTTCCTCAGCAGCAGAGGGGACTCCTGGTCTTCCTGTCCTGGGGCGTCCTCGTGTGAGCCAGTTTGATCCCAGTGCTGGATGGTTTCTGTGACTGCACTTGGGGACACATTCAGCGTTTCAGCAGTTTTCTGGACTGACTGACCTTCAGTTCTTAAAGTAATGATGGACTGTTGTTTCTCTCAGCTGATTGGTTCTTGCCATAAGATAAATTCCAGCAGTTGTCAAACAGGCTGTCAGCTGTGCACCAACCTGTCAAATGAACCCTGACAGGCACACCTGTGAGGTGAAACCATGTCAGGTGACTACATCATGAAGCTCACTGAGAGAAGGCCGAGGGTTTGCAGCGCTGTCAACAAAGCAAAGGGAGGAAGCTAAAATATAAACATATTTAGAGTTGTTCTTTGCTACATTACTCCGAAAAACCATCGAATGAGAAGGTGTCCAAACTTTTGATTGGTAGCACACACACGGTGTGTTCTGGTTAGGTGCGTGTTAGGAGTGTGTTTGGTTTCTGCACTCTTACAGCCTGTGTGTGTGTGCGTGCTCCTCGGCGTGTTGACCTTACCGCTGTCTGCAGAGATCTGGGAGAGCTGCACGGGAGCGTCCAGCAGCACCTGCCTCTGAGCGCCGCGGTGGTGGTTTCTGAAAGACACAAAGACACACACACCTTCACATTAGCACGCCACCTCTCCCGACGGCCCAGACCCCGCCCACCCAGTCCTCACAGTTTCAGCGTGTTGAACATCTGCAGACAGATGTCTCGGATGTCATCTTCGTTTTTACTGTCAGCTGACACCTCCTGCAGCACGCCGCCGACCGCTTCGTAAACCTCCTCGCTGTCCTCGAAATCCGCCCCGCCGCCATCCAGAACCCCTGAAACACAAACACACCTCAGCAGGAGGACCAGCAGCTCCAGGCTGCGTGTCTGCTCCCGTTCATACACCACGAGGAAGAAGCTGGTGGAAACCCTCCTAATGTCAGAGCCCCCACCAGCTGCCTCTGGGCTGGATCAATCACAGGATCAATAATTGAGTCTCAGGGTTTCTGCTTCCTCTAATGCTGCTTCCGTGTTTCCGCTACCTGTGGATCTCTCAGGCCGTGCTAACCCAGGTTCAGGTCCAGGCGTGCCGGGTTATGCCGTGCTAGCCGGTGTCCCTGCTCTGAGTGCTGTCAACCCGGTTAGCTCGTTAGCTCATTGGCTAAAGAGCAGCCGCTGTCAGGCTAACCCCCGTCGGCTCCGGGCCGGCGGACAGCGGCTCGCTCCCCCCGGACAGCGGCCCGGTGCCCGGCCTCTCACCTGTGATGTAGTCGAACAGCTCCGCGTCGATCTCAGGAAACTCGCTCTTCAGGATGTCCACGTACGTCGCCATGATAGCCGACCCCGAACACCGCCTGGACGCGCATGTGCCGGTATGCGACAGCGCTGTGAACTCTGGGAGATGACGTTTGTGGAGCGGTTGACGTCAGCGGTGAAGGAGCCCCTGCTTTTCTTTTTTTTTTTAAGAAAAAAAAATCCTGTTATTGTCTGAATTCCTGACTTTTCCAGGATGTTACGTCATTTTAAATAAAATAAACTAAACAATAAAAAACCCTCAAGCGTAAACCTGCATTCTCTCTGCTGGCCAGCAGGGCGGCGACTCCTCCTCTTCTTCTTCACTGCATCATGAGCCTCCTCTCAGATCTTCCTCTCCTCCGCCCGCCTGGCAGCTCCATCTTCAGCCGCCATCCTCTGCACATGCTCAAACCTGCTCAGCCTCTGTGACTCTGAGCTATCCCTGTGATGGACTCATGTCCATGCTGCTCACTGAGCACCTCCTCCTCCTGTTTATTAAATTATAATAAAAACGACATGAGTGAGTACAGAGATCTGCTCACCGCAACAAAGCTGGGAATTACAGTAGTACGACAAGTATTACTGCTGTATTAGCAGTAGTATGGTAGCGTGCCAGCTGTATTATACTATTATAAGCACTGTATTACATTGTTAATAGTATTATTGCATTAAATAGTTATAGTACTGTGGTATCAGTAGCAGTATTGTACAAAGCACTGGGCTGTATCTGTTGTAGTATTACAGCATTAGAAGCAGTAAGAGCATTACAAAAGTAATATTATAATAACAACTGTAGTATTGCTGTACACATATACAAATACCTGTCAGTGATCGCCTGCAAAAAATCAGAACACAGTACGATGGGCAGTAATCTTAAAAGAGTATTGGAGTATTTCAGCAGCATCGTGACTGCTCGCCAGGCTCTCTGTTCCAGTGTCTCTGTGGTAGTACTACAGTAATGTAACAGTAGTATTAAGTATTACAGTGGTAGTGAGCAGTGTTGGTCAAGTTACTTGAAAAAAGTAATCAGTAACTAATTACTAATTACTTCCCCAAAAAAGTAATCCCGTTTCTTTACTGATGACTTATTTTCAAAGTAATTAATTACTTAGTTACTTTTTAAAAACATGATTTACAACCTGAATAGGTGATAAAGCGATAGATCTTTCAGCCCAATTCTACTTTTCGACAATCCATCATACAAAATGTAATCAAATGGAAAAGTCTCTTTTTAAAACTTGTTTATCAGTTTTAATCTTTTAACTTTATGCATCAAGCAAAGATTTAATTATCTGCAACATTCTCTGACTGGAAGAAATTAGTTTAACATTTAAACCTATTTTCTGCACATTCCAGCTCATAAAATAAAATATTTTGTGTGTTTACACTCAGTCTTTCAAATAGATGCAAGTAAAACACAGCAGAAAATAAATAAAGTCAAAGACTCAGCGGTCCTGTTGATCTATTTTCACCTGTAAAGCAGGAGTGGGGCAGGCGGAGGTTTACCCTGGTGCAGGTGTGCCGCGGTCAGTGGAAGAATCCACAAGGTTGTCTGTGAATTTCCTTGGCAGCTACTCGGTGCTTGTTTGGAAGTTTAGGGTTTTTTTCGCTGTAAAAAGAAGTTTTCTTCCCACGCACAGCGGACACTAATGTTTTTGTCACTTTTTATGGAATCAAACTCAAAGTAAGGTCAGTACTTCCACGCTTTAAACGCTGCACGCTCATACTCTCTCTGCACTGGATATATGATCCACTGTTGATCTGCACACAGCTGTTGTCACGAACGTCGTGCTGGCTTATGTCACTGTCATGAGACATTCTCACAAAAAAATCATGGTTTTAGTAACGCAGCGTTCCTACGGGAAAGTAACAGTAATCTAATTACCGTTTTTGCAATAGTAATCCCTTACTTTACTCATTACTTGAAAAAGTAATCAGATTACAGTAACACGTTACTGCCCATCTCTACACAGCAAAATCTCCAGTGTTAAATTAACACTAGAGAGTGTCTATATGGGTCCACTCCTCTGAGTGTTAAATACAACACTATGTTATATGTTTAAAAGTAACCTAGTCAGTTTTGAAGATCAACAATGGCTAACACTGAGCAGTGCTGATTTTCTAACACTGGAAAATAACTCAAAATGTTAGAAATATTCCAGTAATGAGTCTCCTCACTCAATTGTAGTGTTACACTACTAGTATATGGAGCTCAAACACCACAGCGGGTTTAAAGAAGGCCCAACAGCGTCTCCACTTTCTGAGAATCCTCAGAAAAATGGACCTGAAGGAGCTGCTGACCGTCTTCTACCGCTGGTGCATTGAAAGTGTGCTGACGTACTGCACCTGTGTGTGGTTCTCCAGCTGCACCACACCACACAGAAAGGCACTCCAGAGGGTCATCAATATGGCCCAAAAATCATTGGACATCCTCTTCCCTCCCTGAAGGACCTGTACAGCACTCGCTGTCTCAGGAGGGCACGCAGCATCCTCCGGGACTGCACACACCCAGGACACCGGGTGTTTAAGCTGCTGCCGTCTGGCAGGAGGTTCAGGCTGCTGAGGTCCCGAACAAACAGACTCAAGGACAGCTGTTACAACAGGGCAACAGCCCTGATCAATGCTAACAGCTGACCTGACTGGATACCTCCCTGGACTTTTTTTTTTTTTTTTTTGGGGGGGGGGGGGGGGGGGTAAAAACAATAACAATAATAATATTTATATTTATAACAAGGTGCAATAATGACTAATGTGCAATAATAACAGTGTGAAATACACATACAGTTATTCATTTTTATTACTAAGTTATTATACTGTGTTGTATCGTGTCGTGTTACATGTAGTGCCGACGTAGGACAGTTTTCCAACTTCATTGAACTATTGTACTCTATAACTGTGCAATGACAACAAAGAGTTATATATCTTATCTAATAGTACTGTAGTATTGCAGTTTGACTAGTAGTATTACAATAGTACTAAATTATAGTGGTATAGTGATGCCAATATTACAGCAGTACTAATAATACTACAGTAGTATTGCAGCTGCACTATAGCAGTAATAAAGTAGTAGTACTGCAGTAATACTACAGCATTGCTCGCTTCGTCTTGTTGTCCAGCGCCGCAATGCGCATGCTCCGGCCTGGACTTTAGGGTGGGAGTTAGCCGTTAGCACCGAGCTAACAGCCGGAGCGTGTAATGGCGGCCTCGGTGTTGTTGGGCTCTGCGGACAGCGCCGGACTCAGCTTCACCATCGGGGGCGGCGGCACCGGGAATAGTAACGGACTGGGCCCGGCGCCCTGGAACCGTTCTCTGGACCGAGCGCTGGACGAAGCCGCGGCCACCGGGAGCTTGAACCTGAGCGGCAGGAAGCTGAAGGAGTTCCCCCGGTGCGCCGCCAACCACGACCTGACCGACACCACCAGGGCCGGTGAGTGAACCGCACCGGGACCCGGCCCGGCGGCGGGCCGTGTATAGCGGGCCGTGGGCGGTGGCTTAGTCCGGAGTGCTTAGGGGAAGTCGGGTTTGAGGCTGCGGGTAGGCTGGGACACCGTCAGGCCGGTGTTGTGACAAACATCGAACTCAGAAATCGGCACCGTGTCGGGGTTCCGCTGCCTTTACCGGGCTCTCCGAGCGGAGAGTACCGGCGCAGACAGGCAGTCACAGTGAATCCGGGGACCGAGCCCGCCGGCAGAGGCGTTTTTGTACCGGACGGTTCGGGTCTGAGCCCGGTAAGCTGCTCTTAGCATGTTAGCAAGGTTAGCGCGGTTACCTGGGTGCTGCCGCCGCGTTTAAAGCTGCGGTTAACGGCTCTCACTGCGGGGAGGCTGAGAGGTTGTCACCTGATCTCAGAGGTGACGGCTCGTGCCGCTTCACCTGCCAGCTTGTTTGTTAGCATGTTAGCTCTGCCCCCGACAGCCTGTAAACACTGCGGAGGAGGCGTGCGGGGTCACCGGGGCGAGGGGAGGCTGACCACCCGCGGGGGGGGGCTGAAGTCAGAGACTGGGCCCAAAGGTGACCACACACCTGGCTGGCTTTATTTTGTTCGACTCGATTAGATAACGAGCCAGGAGGACACAGAGGCGGCTCCGCCTGCCCGGGCCGGCGTGCCGAGCAAAACAAACGTACAGAACAAACAGCATTGATTATCGATCAGCTGATCGAAGCCCGCCATGCTGATGCTGCGCGTGCTCCTTTCATTCACACTAAATTGCACCCAAACCGATATTCGCTGTACGTAGCCTGCAATGACGTCACAGTTTAACGTGTTTGATTGGGTTTCGTCATCTCCCTGGACATACTCGGGAAGCACGAGACCGGAAACAAACAAACACGAGTGTTTCGCGTGTGTGCCATGAATTGAGTGAGTGCCGCCCAGGTGCGATGCTTGACCAGGCTGATGTTGGATGAGGGGGGAAGACTGCTCCGCGGATCCTGAGCCTTGCAGGAACAAATGCTTCATAGGCGGGTCTGTGAGCAGTACCTGTCCATACCTGTCCAGGCTCCTCCTCTCTCTGAGCTGAGGCTTCACAGCTGCTTCACTCCTCAGCTCGCTCTGTATCTCTGCTTTAGAGTCACAACATCGCCCATCTCAGAGTATCTCACATTTCTGTGTGTGCAGAGTGAGCAGGGGCCAAGCGTCCCCTCGGCGCTCTGCAGTCCTCGGAGGCGGGTTATGTTCATGTGTGAGCTCCGTGTGTGCGCGGGTCACCAGCAGCTTCAGGAACACGTGTGTGTGTGATCTCGGGTTAACCTGTACCGTGTGCGTGATCTCGGGTTAACCTGTACCGTGTGCGTGTGCGTGATCTCGGGTTAACCTGTACCGTGTGTGTGTGTGTGATCTCGGGTTAACCTGTACCGTGTGTGTGATCTCGGGTTAACCTGTACCGTGTGTGTGATCTCGGGTTAACCTGTACCGTGTGCGTGTGTGTGATCTCGGGTTAACCTGTACCGTGTGTGTGATCTCGGGTTAACCTGTACCGTGTGCGTGATCTCAGGTTAACCTGTACCGTGTGTGTGTGTGTGATCTCGGGTTAACCTGTACCGTGTGTGTGATCTCGGGTTAACCTGTACCGTGTGCGTGTGTGTGATCTCGGGTTAACCTGTACCGTGTGTGTGATCTCGGGTTAACCTGTACCGTGTGCGTGATCTCGGGTTAACCTGTACCGTGTGTGTGATCTCGGGTTAACCTGTACCGTGTGCGTGATCTCAGGTTAACCTGTACCGTGTGCGTGATCTCGGGTTAACCTGTACCGTGTGCGTGATCTCGGGTTAACCTGTACCGTGTGTGTGATCTCGGGTTAACCTGTACCGTGTGCGTGTGTGTGATCTCGGGTTAACCTGTACCGTGTGTGTGATCTCGGGTTAACCTGTACCGTGTGTGTGTGCAGATCTGTCTCGTAACCGGCTGTCGGAGCTTCCTCTTGAGGTTTGTCTCTTCGTGTCTCTGGAGAGTCTGAACCTGTACCAGAACTGTCTGCGGTCGCTGCCTGACGGCCTGCTCAACCTGCAGGCGCTTACCTACCTGAACCTCAGGTAACACACACAAAGACACACACACCTGTGCAGTTGTGTGCCTCAGGTCTGTTTCATTTATCACGAGCTCCACGCTCTGTCAGACGGCACCAAACAGGAAGTCCTCTGGCATGTCCTCACCTTGTGGCGTGCTTTTCTGTGGGTGACCTGTGGGTGCTGCTCACTGAACCAACGGCTTGAATTCTGCTGATTTTATTGGTCGGAAACCATGAAGCCCACTTTTGGTGTCATCAGCAGGACCAGAAGGAATCTGGAAGCGTCTCCTCATCTTCTTCTGCTTTTTGTCTTCCTCTTCTTCTTCCTCTCTGCTCTTCATCGTCTTTCTTTTCTTTGTCTCATTCTGTTTTGTCTCGTAGTCCTCCTCTTCCTCTGTTCTCTGTCACATGCACACTTGTCACATGTTTACCGATGACAGCTGGATGCCTGTGTCTGTGACCCCGCCCCTCTCTTAATGCCCCTCCCCTCAGTCGGAACCAGCTGTCGGTGCTGCCCGCCGTCGTCTGCGGCCTCCCTCTGAAGGTTTTGATCGCCTGCAACAACAAGCTGGTTTCCCTGCCGGAGGAGCTGGGACAGCTGAGGCACCTCACCGAGCTGGTCGGTCCTCTCACGCCGCACGTCGGCATCCTCGCTGACCGATCGCAGCGCTTATTGATTATCGTTATCTTTGATCGCCCACAGGATGTGAGCTGCAACGAGATCCAGACTCTGCCTGCTCAGGTGGGCCAGCTGGAGGCTCTAAGAGACCTGAACATCAGGAGAAACCACCTGGTCCGACTGCCACCAGGTACACACACAAACGCGTGAAACGATGGTGACCGCTGTGTTCACAGCCTGGAGTCTGCGCTGTCTGTTATCAGTTATTGTTTCTGTATCAGCCGATCAGCTGACTCAGGCCCTGATAAATGACTGCAGGTTAAATTGGAATAAAACACCTGGATCGCGCTGCCAATCTAAGCTCCTCCCACTGAGCTGTCAGTCAGCCCACGGCAGAGGGCATGGCTCAGACCAGACTAACCCACTGATGGGTCTGGTGCTCCTGTGTGAGCGTGGAGCTCCTCCTCCCCCAGTGCACATGCAGACGGGTGAGCTGCAGTTTTTAACCTCTGACCCAAACATCAGTGTCGTGAATCTCCACCCGTCAAAGCAACGTGATTAAAATCACCACACAGGCCGAACAGCAGTGGCACGAAGCGCCCGCTGTTGTGTTCAGGTTTCAAAGCGGCCGCGGCATTTCCTGCTATCTTTCCAAAGAGCTGCTCTCTCTCTCACAGCTCAGTCGCTGCCACATTTCTCTGCTTGTCTCGACTCGTCTGTGAACTCCTGAGCGAGTTCTGACGGCGAGTCAGATTTAGTTTTTTTACAGCTGAGTAGTAAAATCCTAGAACAGGCGATCCACAGTTTTCACCTGACGTCAGAGCTACGGGGACACGCCCACCCAGCAGGTAAAAACAGTATAGTCGTTTGCACGTCTTTGAGTTTAACCGAATGGCAAATCACACCAATCGCTGACGCTCCACCGCGACCCCGGCGGTCAGCACAGCTCGTTTAAACTCACTTATCCACCCAGATCAAAACCAGACATAGCGGTCAGTCCCGGCAGCAATGCGAGGCGATACTCCACGCCACGTTCAGGGATCTGAACGTGCCTGGGCGCAATGTAGATCCACAGCAGTCATAGGTCGTCTTGGTTTCTTTAATTTTCCTCCAGGATGATGAGACAGTAAAAAACACGTGCAGTACTGCCAATTGTCCACTAGTGGCCATTAGTAATAATTAGTAGTATTTAGGTGTGCCCCGCCTTTCGCCCTATGGTAGCTGGGATAGGCTCCACCCCTCAAAAGAACGGATGGAACCATAAGAAGAAGAGAATTGAGTCATTGTGTTGTCAAACCTGGGAAGTGAAGCGTGATGGCTCGTGGAGTAATCTGATTGGTCGTCCCTGCAGAGCTGGCCGAGCTGCCTCTGGTGCGTCTCGACTTCTCCTGTAACAAAGTGACCTCCATCCCCGTCTGTTATCGCCGCCTCACGCAGCTGCAGACCATCGTCCTCGACAACAACCCGCTGCAGACCCCGCCCGCTCAGGTACGCAGGAAGTGACCTCGCAGGCGTCCCTGTGCAGGTGTCGGTTCAGAGCTAACGTCTGCTTCCTGTCTGCAGATCTGCATTAAAGGGAAAGTTCACATATTTAAGTACCTGAATCTGGAGGCCAGCAAGACGACGCCGGACCTGCCCGAGTACGACAGACGACCTCTGACCTTCAGCTCCTGGTCTGCGCGCGCGCGCACACACACACACACACACACACACACACACACACACACACACACACACACACACACACACACAAAAGCTGCTGCTCTTTCACAATAAAAGCCTTTGACTCTCTCACTTTGCCCCATCAGTGTGGATGAGCTTTACCCCGGGCGTCCCTACGGAGCGCTCGACTCCGGCTTCAACAGCGTCGACAGCGGAGACAAGAGATGGCTGAGCAACGAGGTCACACACACACACACACACGCACACAAACACAGACAGTGTTTCGTCACGGCAGCCTCGATGTTCTGTTTTCTTTTAGTTTAATGAGTCGACGACACGTTTCCTCCATCTTGACCCCTGTTGACCCCTGACCCTTTAACAGTGGAGGATTTTTACATGAACTGTGCTGTAGCAGATAAATGTGTGGTTAGCGTGGCTCACACCAGGGCGAGCCCGTCAGGCATTGCTAAACGATCAGAGCTGTGCCGACCCACAGAATAATAAGCCCACCCATCGCAGCCTGCTGGTGTTGAGCCGCTGATTTCGCTCCTGCTCGAGCTCCGTTTGCAGAAACTGCGCTGTCTCCTCTGTGCAGGCCTCAGAGGAGCTGTCGGAGCTGCCGCAGCGAGTGGCCGACATCAGCCGAGACCAGAGGCAGCGAGGAGGCGCGGCGGGAGGAGCGGCACTGCCTAATGGCACATGTGAGCGTTTCTCTGATCTCACATCAGTTTAGAGGTTGAGGCGGTAAAACAAACGCACCTGAGCCTGGCACACTGCTGAGGAAGATGAAGCCGAGCGTGTTAGTGGAAGGTTGGCTCCGGCTGCTTCAGCATCATCAATTCAGATCAGTGTGACGTGGCTCATGGTTAGGACAGGTGAAACTGGTAGAAGCTCTCACCTGCACAGACGTCTCCATCAGCTGGTTCGAAGTTACGCTCCACAGCTGCCAGCCAGTCGGAATCCAGAGTACTCAGAGTGAATGTGGTGAGTGATGGAGCTGATTGGTGCTTCTCGTCTGGATCGTCTCCTCCTCTGTGTGTGTGTCAGATGGGGAGTTGGAGCAGATCGACTTCATCGACAGCTGTGCGGGTGAGGAGGAGGAGGAGGAGGGGAGGAGTCGTGGGGGAGGAGACAGGACCAGCCTGAGCTCTCAGTTCATGGCTTACATCGAGAGACGCATCACCAGAGAGGTGAGAGCTCCGCCCACAGGAAGTCACACCTGCGACTCACATGCACCCCACAATTGCTTGTCGTCTTTTAACTACAGTCTTTACAGTAAGCCTTTTTACACAGACTTCTGAAAGGTCAAAGGTCGAGTCTGTCGGTGGTTTGAGGTATAAACTGATAATTGTGGTGTAAAACCTGAGCTTTATTGTGAAAAGCCTGTGTGACTTCCTGTCTCTGTGCTCAGGGTTCTCCTGTGAAAAGCGGCTCTTCGAGGATGGAAGACCCGAGGAGACACGGCAGGTACGGTCCTCGTTCACCTTTATCACACCTGCTCTTTTCACTTCCTGTCTGGCTTCCTGTCTCGCTTACTGTGTCAACTCCTGTCCCTCAGGGGTGGAGTCGATAGCGCCGCGGCCGCATCTGGCTCACACGGACAGGTAAGGCAGTCCATGGGGTGGCTGTAGCTCAGGTTGCAGAGCAGGTCAGCCACTAATCAGAAGGTCGGTGGTTCGATCCCAGGCTGCATCCTGGCTGCATGCCAAATGTCCTTGGGCAAGATACTGACCCCGTGTTTGCCTACTGGTGGTGGTCAGAGGGCCCGGTGGCGCCTGTGTCCGGCAGCCTCGCCTCTGTCAGTGCGCCCCAGGGCAGCTGTGGCTACAATGTAGCTGCCATCACCAGTGTGTGAATGTGTGTGTGACTGGGTGGATGACTGAATGTAGTGTAAAGCGCTTTGGGGTCCTATGGACTAGAAAAGCGCTATACAAATGCAGGCCATTTACCATTTACCTGTGAGGTAGAAGCTGAGCACAGCTGCAGCAGCACTGACGGTCTGTGTCCTCAGAGAGGCGGCGTGGAGAGGATGAGGAGGGAGGCGCAGCTTGCCGCCATGAGGTACGACGAGGAGCGGCAGAAGAACCGCTCGCTGCAGAGGGACAACGTGAGCGGACACGCCAAGGTACGAACGGTACCAGTTTAACTGGTGACGGCACGTTATTGATCGCTGATCAGCTGTTATTGATCGAAACTCTGTTGATGCTTTTCAGCATAAAGCAGCTCCGAGTCCCACGAAGGCCAGTCCTGACACAGAGGTGAGTCTGTGTGAGTGTGTGTGTGTATGTGTCTGTGTGTGTGAGTCTGTGTGTGTCTGTGTGTGTGAGCGTGTGAGTGTGTGTGTGTGTGTCTGTGTGTGTGAGTGTGTGTGTGAGCGTGTGTGTGTGTGAGTCTGTGTGTGTGAGCGTGTGTGTGTGTGTGTGTGTGTGTGTGTGTGAGCGTGTGAGTGTGTGTGTATGTGTCTGTGTGTGTGAGTCTGTGTGTGTGAGCGTGTGAGTGTGTGTGTGTGTGTGTGTGTATGTGAGTGAGTCTGTGTGTGTGAGCGTGTGTGTGTGTGAGTCTGTGTGTGTGAGCGTGTGAGTCTGTGTGTGTGAGTCTGTGTGTGTGAGCGTGTGTGTGTGTGAGTCTGTGTGTGTGAGTGTGTGAGTCTGTGTGTGTGAGCGTGTGTGTGAGTCTGTGTGTGTCTGTGTGTGTGAGCGTGTGTGTGTCTGTGTGTGTCTGTGTGTGTGAGCGTGTGTGTCTGTGTGTGTGTCTGTGTGTGTGAGCGTGTGTGTCTGTGTGTGTGTGTATGTGTGTGTGAGTCTGTGTGTGTGTGTGTGTGTATGTGTGTGTGAGTCTGTGTGTGTGAGCGTGTGTGTCTGTGTGTGTCTGAGTGAGTCTGTGCGTGTGAGTCTGTGTGAGTCGGTGTGTACCTCTTTGTGAACAGGTGTTGTTAAATGATGTAATAATAATAATTCGTGATTGGTTTGATGGAATCAGAGTCATAACGTTTCACTTCCTGTGTCACTTCCTGTAACGATGGAGGCGTGTGATTCACTTGCTGATGATTGGTTGGCTCAGAGGTAAACATGGTGCTGTGTGAGGCTGACAGAAAAACGCCGGCGAGTGTGGGCGCGATTAGTCGGTCGGTTTTTATCGGCACGTGCGTTCACTTTCAAACGTCTAACAAAGATAAATGAAGACATGGAGGTCAAGGGTCATCCTGTCGGGGTCAGGCCTGTCTCGTAAGTTAACCCCGCCTCCACAGCCCATGGTGACCCAGGGCGACTCCCGCTCCCTCACTCGCTGATCTGTCCCATCTGACCGGTGCTGAGAGCTGAGAGTGTTTCAAACTGTGGAGCCAAGCACGCATGACCTCTGACCTCTGACATGGGAGCAATGTGGAAAATCGTTTTTGTTCCAAATATCTGAGAGAAAACGTAAAGCTGCACGACTCAGCAGGTAACGATCTTCTAATAGCGATGGTTATTAGAAGCTCGCACAGTGAGTCTAGCTCCGCCCCTGTTTAAACCACACCCCTCATTCGCCACGCTCTCACCTGTATGTTAGTATTTGTTAATGTGTTTGTGTGTCTGTGGTGTCTGTTTGTGCGCTCAGAACGTCTACCCCTCCCGACGCTCCACCCACACAGACGACTCCGCCCTGTTCATGGTAAGAGTATGGCCCCACCCCCAACAGCTACTAACTGATTTTCAGAGCAGGGTCGCTCGGGTTTGTGTGCAGAAGCGTTTGGAGGACAAACTGCGTCCGCACTGCGTTTCCTCATCGTGCTGTTATTTTGTAAATATATTTATCAGCTGCTCAGTGTTGTGGTCTCGGCTCGAGCGCGTGAAACTCGTCTGGGTGTAAATATGTTTTACGTGGTTGATTATCGGGTTCGTTTTCATCTCGTGGTTGGCTTCTCGCCGCTGTATGAACCACGTGAACCGGCGGCACGGTCAAAGTTTTGATGTCGTGACATGGAGGAGCTCCAGATCAGTGACAAACTTGAATGAAGGTTAAAGGTCGAGGTGAGAAACGAGCTCTCATTTTAGCGTTACGCAGACAGACGTGTTTCTCTCTGTGGATCACTTTGACCCCACGCTCGATCGCACTGGAGCCGTGTTAGCCTGTGTTAGCAGAGCGCTCTTATTTTGAAAAAGCACACAAACCCGAGGGATTCTGAGGACTGAATCAGCATGAACACACCTGTCCACCTTTCCTCTAAGCCCCACCCAGCACCACCTGTCCTTATCCTCTCCCTTTACCCCTTTCCTATCTACTCCTCTGGGCTCTGAGTGGCTACTGTGACTGTGGTGATGACATGTTAGTCTATAAAGGGTCACACGGCGCGTCCATAAACTGGTTTAAACTGGTTCAGGAGTAACCCGAGCAGCAGCGGTTACTCTCTCAGGTTCAGTTTGGTCTCTTTTCAGCATCTACTTCCTGTCACATGGTGATGTTTGTCTCCGCCCAGCAGAGACCCTCGTTGTGAACTTTAGTTTAACAGTCTGGCCGCTCTGCTTCTGTAGCATCATCACGTGTCAGCTGACCTCATTGTTCTCTAAACATCACCGACGGTGACGGCGGTGCTCGCAAATCCTTAGAAAAACTTTATTGTCACAGCCAGGAGAACAAACACTGATCGTCTCACTGGAGCTGAAATCGTTGGACCTAGAGGTGATTAACGCTGTGGGTGTGTCCCGTGAGCATCGGCACTTCCTGTGGAGAGACTGAGGTGGTAAAGTTTGTGCGACGCGTTTCCTGAACCTGCCGAGCTGTCGGAGCTTAAATTCACTGAAACAGACGATGAGCTGAAAGCACCTGCACGTCATTAACACCTGAATCTCTGCATTAACTACTTCTTCTTCTCTTCTTCTTCTTCCCCTTTTCTTTTTTCCTCATCTTCACTTCCTCCTCAGTTTGATCCTCCCCCTTTCTTTTTATCGCCGCCCTCGCCACCTTCCTTCCTGTCTGTCTGCGTGTCTGTCTGTGTGTCAGTGTGTCCTGGTGTTTGAGATCGACTTTGACACAAACACGATAAAGAGGCGACCTGGCTCACACAGACAGGTGACACACGCCTTCCACGCGTCCGTCCCTGCTGGACGCAACGTTCACTGACATCACTGCTCTTCCTTTCTTTTTATTTGGCCCCTCCCCTGTCTGTCTGTCTGTCTGTCTGTGTCTCAGTCTGTGGCTGGACTGTCTGTAGACGGCTGTTATTCTCACACTTCTGATAGCGCCACCTCCTGTCTGCTGCAGGTACTGCACTGTGCATGCTGCACTGTGTCCGCATGCTTGACCTTCAAAGTGAGGCAGTTTCTAGGAGGCGGAGTCAGCGGTTTGTCGTTACAATATTTCATTAGCAACACCAGGTGTCACTGGGCCTCATTCGCAAACCTTGGACAGGTAAACGTGGGACGGTCCTTTGAGGTGTCTCGCTGCACGTCGTTTCTCTTTGGTCCGTTTCAGTTTGCAAAAAGTCGAAAAAACCAAAACAAACGTGGTGATGTTAACGGGGCCGAACGGCGTTGGACATGGCGACGATCGTAGACCAGTCTTCTGTCAGGTGCTGCCTGTCTGCTGACTTCCTCCTTCTCTTTCCGTCGGCGCTCAGGTCTTTTTCTTTTCGTTTTTCCACGAGTCTCAGGCTACGTCCACACGTACCCGGGTATTTTTGAAAACGCAGATTTTTCTATGCGTTTGCGCCTTTCGTCCACACGTAAACGGCGTTTTCGGTCACTGAAAATGGAGATTTTCAAAAACTCAGTTTTTGCGTTTACGTGTGGACGAGGTAAACGCAGAAAACGCAGTGTCAAAGGTGTGCGCCTTTTTTGACGTCACACTGTGCGCCACGTTGTTTCGGTGAAATGAATTTCTGTTACTGTTACTCTGCAGTGTTTACATGCGTACACACACACAGTTACTGTCCCTCCACACAGACGACTCAGTTCTGCTTCTATGCCCCATCTTTGTTTACTCTTTCCCACCCAGGCTTATCGACTTCTGATTGGCCAACATTTCTACACGGCTAGAGATATAGCTGCTGTTCCTAGCAGCGTTTTCCTTCGTGTTTGGCTTTTATGTGTGAACGGGATTTTTTTGTATAAACGAAAACGGAAAATCTTCATTTTCAAAAATACCCGTGTACGTGTGGACATAGCCTCATTGTGTTTCAGTCCGGTGTTTTTAACCGCTGCCGTGGAAGCCGAGCGTCCTCTGGCGTTCTTTCTCATTAAAGTGAGAAATGACTGCGATTCGCTGTCGTGTTGTTCATGTTTCACGTGTGTGATTTTGCTGACGCGTGTTCGGTGAATGAGGCCCGGTGTCCACTGCAGGACGTCCCAGTTACAGACGTCATTTCACTGTTTCAGGAAAGAAGTGGTCTCGGCCCCGCCCCCAGAGCAGCTGTTTTTGTTCAGTCACATGATCAGAAATACCTGTGAAGAGTACCTGAGTGATTCCACTGAATGTTAATCAGTATTTTACCTGAAATGACATCATTAGCGTTGACACACCTGAGCAGCCTGGAGCTAGCAGCACACCTGAAGCTCGCTGCCTCGCACTGACCTCCAGGTGTGTCCAGCTGTGTGACTGTGTTGTGTTGTCCCACAGGGTGAGGACCGAGCTGCTCTCTCTCCTACAGGTAAGACCGACAGTTTACCGAAGCTCCTCCCCTCCCCAGTGTTCGCCTGCCTCCCGCTCACACCTGGATTTTCTCTTCTTTCAGCCAATCAGTCGCCGTCTTACCCCAGCTCGGGGGGCGTGGCCTCCTGTCGAACTACCAATGTGCGGCCAGAGAGCTTCCTGTTCCGGCTCGCGCAGAGGGAGGAGAAGAGGAAAGGTGAGGTCCTGTGGGGGTGTGTCCTCAGCCTCACTCACCTGTCAGGTGTGCTCTGTGTGACTGCTGTTCCCTCTCTGTCCTCCAGGTGACACCTCTGCTCCTCCGAGCCAAGAGGAGGCTCCCGCCGCTCCTCCTCTTGCTGCAGAGGACGTCGAGGTGGTGGAGCAGCTCAGGAAGGTGCGTACCTGGACTCACCTGGGTGGGTTACCTTGTTCACAGGTGACTGATCAGCCCTCTCTCTCCCTCCAAGAACATCGAGGCTCGTCTCAAAGTGTCACTGCCGAGTGACCTGGGAGCAGCCCTGACGGACGGCGTGGTTCTCTGTCACCTGGCCAATCACGTGAGGCCGCGGTCCGTCCCCAGCATCCACGTCCCCTCCCCTGCCGTGGTGAGTAAAGTGTTAATGTGTGCGCTGCTGTTCAGGTGTGCCCCGCTGACTGTCCCGTCTGCCCGCAGCCCAAACTCACCATGGCCAAGTGCCGCAGAAACGTGGAGAACTTCCTGGAGGCGTGTCGCCGCATCGGAGTCCCACAGGTACCATGCACACCTGAGCGATGAACGAACAACAGCAAATCCAAATGTTCCCCATCAGTCCTCCTGCCAGACGAGCCGATGCCTTTAATGAAACGGGGCCCGCTGGGGTTTTTATTGAGAGTGACCTTTGACCCCGGCTCGGAGATTTCAGACACGGGTTCGGCCTCTGCTGCTGACGCTGTCATTAAATCTCAGTGCGATCTGCAGCACGCCGCCATGACTGATGGGGCGGGGCTGGGTAGTCATAAATACGCGTGCGGTTTATCATAACGAACCAACCAATCGGGCTGGACGACTGATGGTGAAGTTTGAAGTTTCTTCTTCTACTAACGCCTCTCTTCCTCTCTGTCATCGTCCCGCCTCTCATCGCTCCCTTCCTCCTTCCGTGCGTCTCTCCTCTGTTCTTCCTCCACCGTGTCCATCTCACCCAACACGCACGCACTCAGGACCATCTCTGTTCAGTGGGCGACGTCCTGGAGGGGAAAGGGGGCGGGGTTTATGCCACAGTGGAGGTGCTGCTCTCCATGGCTCCTCCCCTGGTCAGCCTGTCCCCTCAGGTCCAGCTGGCCGGCTTCGCCCTCTTTTACCTGTCTGTCATGTCGGTGCTGTGTGCCATTTATGTGCACCTGGCGCCGCACGTCTGACGCCGAGCGAGCCGAGGGCGATCTCGCCAAGTTGCACGCAGCGGGCGTGAATTTATCCCAGCAATGTCCCCCTCAGAGTCTCCGTTCACCACAGTGACGCAGGAATCCTGCCCTGGATCTGTCGTAGTACTGCCACCTTTCAGGTTACGTTAGTTTAGCACAAAAACTGGGCCGAGGAGAAGAGCCTGGCTGCGATTGGTCCGTCTGTCTCCTGACGTGTGCAGCGGCGTCTAGTCTGTAGACACGCCCATCTGCGGGACCTGACGCTGCTCCTGAGGCTCTGATCCTGGCCCTGTAGACGTGTTCAGGTCAAAGGTGAAGACTCAGATCAGCGTGGGGCGATGCTCGCCACTCGAGTTAGAGCGTCTGTCATCGGCCAATCAGCTGTGGGCTCAGAGGAACATCCGAGCGAGTTCACTCCAGCAGCTGGATCAAATGCTCTCCCATATGCTTTGAAATCATCCATAAGCCGTTCCTCTCTCACCTGTACAGGTGTGCGTGTCGCAGCCTCCTTGCTGATTAACAGAAACATTTTCTGCTGACGACGATGAACATCCAGCCCCCCCCCCCCCCCCGTGACCCTTTGAGTGACCGATGCTCCGCCCAGTGGGCAGGTAGAAGGCGTGAGGCACAGCAGAGTTGAGTGTTTGAGCCAGAGGACCATGTGACCCCTCAGTTGGACCTGGACGATCCCCCAAAGCTCGCCCTCACGCTCGCGTCCTGCCTGTTGGCGTTCTGCCCCGTGCCTTACGTTCCATTTTTTACTGTTTGAAGTGTCAGCCCCTCCCATCAGAAACACGTCTCCCTGGAAACGACCTCTGAGCACCACATCAGCATTTCACATGTGGTCTGATGCCTGCATTGACCTCCCGGGTGGCTCTCCGGTCGAAGCGCAGGAACCTTCAGTGTCACCTGTACCGAGGCTCTGGAGACTCCTCCCACTGCAGGACTAGCAGCAACCCCCACAGGTGTGCAGGGTCAGGACACCGACATGTGATGGCCTCGCCATCGCTCTTATGTCTGTGACGGTGGAAACTCGAGCAGAACAAAGAGGCATCCTGCAGTGGGAGGGGACTCGGCCTCAACGTGGGCGGGTTTCCTGTGGCTCCAACCGGCCGGAGCACGCCGAAGCGTCACAGGATGGGATTGTTCTACGATGAAGAGTGAGGATGAGGATGTCTGAGTGTTTTGTAGACCTGTGCCTCTGCTCTGTTCCTTTTAGAGCTCCATCAATAAAGTTCAGTAAAGCCGCTCGACTCACTTGTCTGTCTTTCAAACACACCTGGAGGTCTTTGCCTCCTGATTGGTTTGTTCCATCGATGCTAGCAATGGCCGCTTCATCCTCTTCACAGAGACCCGACATCAGGTAACACAGTCAAGGTGTAAACTGATGTCAGCACATTAATTTCATGCTTCATACTCGCCTGCAACCCACCGACACTGGACTGGTGTCCTAGTGGAAACCAGCTCCTGCCACTGCAGTCGGTCCACTGGTGTGGCCCAGGACACCTTAGCAGAGCTTCTAGCACGCGTGTTGTGAAGATGACGACAAGGCAGTGCCTTATTCTTCCTCCACCAGCAGGGGGTGCTCCCCTCTCTGTAAGCATGAGTGCGTGATCCTGATCCGAGCTTCCTGACAAGTTTGTGCTGCAGTCGCTGCTTTCAGGCCTCACTGAGCTAAACTCGGAGGTTATTGTTAGTCAGGTGATCGATTAACCTCAGTGCTGATAAACTCCCATGTTTCCTAGCTGTGTGGAAGGTGTGCTGATTGGTGCGTCACCGTGCAAATGTGTTGGAGTTTAAATCTGTACGTGTTTGATGGCAGCCGGCTCAAAACTGACACCTGCCGCTGTGGCACTACACTTCCCATCCGCCTCTTACTTCCTTCTGTCTCCGCCCCCGTCTTTGGCCCACAGCCTTCTGTTCAAAGCTCTCTCACCTGTCTGCTTCCATCTGCACGCCCCGCCCCTTCTTTCCTCCTCCTCCTCCATCATTTTTGCCGTTCCTTGTTTTCATCCTTGCGTTGCCATGGTTTCAGTTATTTTACCTGTTGATTTCGTTTTCCATCCGTTCCCCCTGCCCCTCGCTGTGTCTTCTTCTGTGGTGTTTGTCTGTGCAGAGTCAGTTGTGCCTTCCTCTTCACATCCTGGAGGAGCGAGGGCTACCCCAGGTGGCCGTGACCGTCGGCGCCCTGCTCAACCTGGCCCCGCCCCGACACTCCAGCACCACAGCGACCCCCACGACGCCATCAACCCCACCGGGGCCGTCTGTCACCATCTAGCCATATTTGCACCCCATTTGTACCAGCCAATCAGAGCTAAGCGTCTCTTAAAGCCTGCATGATGTCATCAGAAAGTGTCCGAAACTCCTGCAGCAGGGGGCTGGCACCGACATAATACCACAGTGACGGGTTCTGAGCTCCTATTGGTCAGTGCTGTATGTATGGAAGCCCATTTCGGGGGGGGATGCTACCCAATGACCTCGGCTGAAATGAATTTTAAAGTAAAAGATGAATCGAATATTTAAGGTCGTGTCTGAATGACAAAAAAATATTTCACAGGTGAGACCTTCAGGCACCTCATAGGTGCAGGTTCAATTCCCCACGGCCACTTCCTGCCCGCTCTCTGCTGACTAATAAAGGCTCAGCGCCCCCAAAATACAAAGTAGAGTAAAACGTTCAGACGTTTGCAGCAAGTGTGTTTCCATTTGTGGGCAGAAATGGGCTTCCATCCCACCTGTGCCGTCGCTCTGCAGGTGAGGGAGTGGCTGATGGGCAGTGATGGAGACGAGTCGAGCTGAACTGATCTTTACTCTTGCTGCAAGGTTTGTTAGAAATCAGCTTCTCACAGGTGGAGGTTTCACTCTGGACCTATTACACTCATCACAGATGACAGAGCCGCAGAGCAGACCAGATAGGAAGGAGCAAATAATCTGACCAGATTTTAATGCTGTACCTGGTGTAGGCGGAGCTAATCTACTCCATCTGCTGATTATTACAAGTGATAATAATGAGTGCCCTCACCGTGAAACCACATCTGCTTGTGTTTGAGCAGCGGTCCAAAGGAAATCCTCCACGTGTGACAAGGCGAAAAGATAGAAGCTTACCACCTTTGACCTTTGCCCCCTGAGTCTGAGGTAAAGAAGGTAAAATGATCCTCTGATGTCAGAAAAATAACCCAGAGGCAAAGTGGGAGGTGGTTTATTCTACTTGTCAAGTTTTCTAACGGGTGAATCCATGCAGTTCAACATCTGTGTGACATTAGTTCTACATGCATTTGGTTACCTGTGTAGGCGGAGCTTAGAAACTAATATGCATAATTATTGAGCCAGTGTTAAACACAGACGACTCAAAACCATAAAACTCTGTTAGGTGGATCGTTCTGCTCATTCCAACGTTAGCTCTCACAGAGCGGCTTAGCATGAGTCCCCATCATCTTGAGCCTCAGCTCAGCCGCTGTCTCACACAAGCCGGTTTTGCTCCTCCGCCTTTAAACGTGCTTTATTCTGATTGGCTGTATCTCACAAGCAGAAGACTTGAACAACAGATGGGTGAAGCTTTTCTCTGTGACATCACACAGATCAATGAATAGAAAAAAAACCTCATAATTCCCAGTAGCTGCAGACACACTGAACTTCCTGTTTAACATGAACATTTGCCACAGAAACAGGAAATGAGAAAGGGAAAAGCACTTTAATTTAAAAAAAAAAAGTATTTCATGTTCTCAGTAACATCTGATTGATCAATAAAGTCTGAAACTGTCCGGTCTGCACACTGAGATACAGTTGCAGTGCTACTAAAGGCTAACGGAAGCTAACAGCAGTTTTGTTTTGTTTAAATAACACTAATGTATCTTGTGGCTAATATAGCTTAAAGTTAATATTGGCAAAGATAAACTTATTGTAAGCTACATTTAATGGCTAGCAGTGACCTAGCTAAGATGAGTGTGCTTAGTTTAAAATAATAATAATAAAGAGAAAACTATTCCCAGATTACCCATCGCTAACAGTGACGATTCTGAATTTGCTTCAGTCTGAAAATGTAACTGACTGTTAAGGCTAACACTATTAAAACAGAGTAAATGTGTTGGATCACGCTGATCATGCTTGTCATGTTTGCAGAGACACAGGCTGATACTTACGTAGCAGTCTGTTAACAGAAACCAGCTAGCTGGAAGACTAGCTTGAAATAGGTAGCTATAAAAGTATCGTGATGAGTTCAGACTTAACATGAACTACAGCTAGGAAGTGGCCTAAGCTAACGAGTAAGCAGTAGTCTAAAATTGAATAGACTCTCTGCTATCTCTGGGTAAGACTATAATAAGACTAACTTTATGAACTGTTAGATAACAGTACTTAATATTATATATGTGACACAGTTAGCTTTAAAAATACTGACATTTCAAAAGTTCCGTAACTATTTTAACATGGCTACCTGCTGAAGAAAGCTAACTCTAATGGTACTCTTATGTCGAGCTAACCACAGAAGGTAGCTAAGATAAAGTCAGGTAAAGCTAACAGCTTGTTTCTAATCTGAAAACGGTCGACGATCGCTTAGTTTATAGCATGATTGCTAAATGCTAATGTTACAGTAGTGGGTTTGATCGTGCCCAGTATTGTCAAAGAAATTATTTATTTTTCCTTTTTGTTTTTTTTTATAGTTTATTTAGTTTTATTTATTTTTTTATGCTTTTAGTTTTGCTTTAGGGGGCGGGGCCTCTGCCAGTCTTCCATTGTGGGGAACTCACCCAAATGTGAGCTACTTGCTAACAGTAAATAATATCCCAAAAGAAGCAGCAAGGACAAAGTGTGGTTCAGTTTGGCTCTGTTCGTCTCCAACTGTCCTTATTATGGTAAACACCTTCATCTCGCCGCTGATGAAGAGGAGGATGTCGTCTGTACAGTTTTTACTCATGTCCTTGTGATTTAGGTCAATCATGTGACCTGGCTTTGTGATCACCTGATCAGACCTTTGTCACGTGTGCAGCTGAAGGCGACTGGGTGGTTTCTGTTGCATGCTGGGACATTTTTCACCTTGTAAAGGTGGCCCGACTGTTGTGTACAAATATATCCTGTAAATAGAAATTTACTGATGATGCTCTGTATATGAGGCCGAAACCTGGGTGTTACTACGACAACAGAGATGTTTGTGTTGCCATGTCAACAATGGGGGGAGGGGGGGGGGGATTTCTTCTCCTGTCAGTGAAGTAAGCAAACAGCTGCTGTACTGTAATTTTATTTATAAAAGTTCGTCTTGACAACAGTGATCAAAGCAATACCTGCTCAGCGTCTCACTCCAACTGGAGCTCCAAAAGGCTCCAACTGCACAAACACAGTCAGGAGGTGCAGCTCAGGTGAAGCAGACTGCTAGCAGCTACAGCCGCTTGTGTCACCATCCACCTGTCAGGCAGAAGCCACACCCCTAATAATGCAAACAGGTGTCATGAAGGGGCCAGACCCTTTGTGTATCAGGCTGTAAACATGTGTGTGGGGCTGGCTCACTGCTGCCTCTGCTGGACATTAGAGGAACTGCAGCACACATCCTGCCATCCTACAGTGGGCGTGGCCTCTGTGTACAGTGATGTCATGAATCTGAGCTGCTGCTGCTTCACTAACCGGAGGAGAAGACTGTGTTTATAATTTAAACTGTAAAGATGAGTAAAGGGGGCTGGTGCTGTGTTCAGGTGGCGTAGGACATCAGCATGCTGACACTACACTAAACACTTGCTGAAGCCTCACTTTGTTTCTCAGTCACCTGAACAGAGCACAAGAGCACAACTTGAGCAACCTGAATTATGACAAGTAGGCTGGGCCCCGCCCCCTGAACCACCTCCACCAATCAGCTCATCTTAACTGGACTCACCTGAGATCTGAGTGAACCTGATGGGGACAGGTGTGGTGGCTTAGAGGTTTCAGAAAGGTGATGGTGTACAGATGTTTTCTTCTTCAGGCGCTCGTCTTGTGGCAGCAGCGGGTCACGTGACGTGGGCGGCTGTTTTTCCACTTGTGTGTTTTTGCTGTTTCAGTCATAAAATAAATAGAATGTGGCTTTGATGCTTTTATTGTCTCAACACCGCACACAGGAAGTGGTGAAAAACATGTGGCCAAAAAACAAGAACACCATCAGCTGATTGTGTTCATACTGTAAATGTTTCCTATGTTTTCTGTTTTTCTCTCCTTGGTGTTTTTTGTTTTTGTTTCTGTGAATAAAGTAGAAATATTTGTCACAGGTGAACGTCACGTCTGCAGCTCTGTTCCCGGGTCAGGACGCTGCGACAGGAAGTGCAGTCTAATATAACGTAACACCGGTTTGTGACTGAAAGTATTCATGACTCCTCTGGAGAACAATAATCATGTTTCACGGTAGGATTTTGTGACATCTTTTCAAAGTATGTTTGGAAATCAACCAAGCGACAGCGTGTCACATCAGGGCTGTTTATGAAGAACAGTCTAACTTCACATTCTTTAATGACACGCAGTGTGTGCTCTCATTGATGCTGTGGTGTCCTGGAGTGAGGTGTTCTTAAACAGCGTGGTTTATTACAGGACGTGCGGCAGCGTCCTCACAGGAAGCCCTGAGGCCCCAGATAACATTGTGCTTTAAACTGTGTCATATCAGACGCAATAATCACACCTCCCAAATACTTGGCTCTGAATTTTGCATTTATTTAAATTCAGCTTTAAGCCTAAATCTTCAAACACTTTGGCGACAGTGGGAAGGAAAAACTCCCTTTTAACAGGAAAAAACATCCGGCAGAACCAGGCTCAGGGAGGGGCGGGGCCATCTGCTTTGATTGGTTGGGGTGAGAGAAGGAAGACAGGATAAAGACATGCTGTGGAAAAGAGACAGATTAATAACAGGTGAGAACAGAGAGGGCAGCATCATCAGCTCACTGGAAGGTTCAGAAGGTGGTCAGCTGGTAAGGAGCGACGGCCCAGCCCTGTTGTTGACGATGAAGGTCATCTGTTTAAGGAGTGAGCTGTTGATCAGTCTTCACGGATCAGTGGGCAGGTGTGTAACCTGAGCCTCAAACACCTGCTTCACTGTGAGATGAAGCAGAGCTTTAACGTCAGGCTGTTTGAGCCTCCACCAGTTATCTGGTAAAATGGCCATGTACCATCTGGTGGTGACCTGACTGCCAGCTCCATGGATCACTTTCGATGTCGAGGTCCATGTGAAACAGAGAGCTGATGATTTCTTTCCTCTGGTTGCAGGTATGCCCCAGGGACCTGTCCTAGGGCCCCTTCTTTTCATCCGCTTGGACACATTTTCGTAAATACAATATTCACTGTTTCACTGTTATGTTGATGACACCCAGCTTTATTTGTCCACTAAACCTGATTCTGCTCTCCCCCCGTCCTCCCTCACCCTCTGTTTAGCCAAACTAAATTCGCGGTTCTCTTACAATTTTCTCAAACTCAATAGTAACAAATCTGAGCTCCTCCTAGTCGGCACTAAACAAACGCTATTCACAACTAATAGCTTTTCTATTACAATCAATAACTCGCCGGTCTCCGTTTCCCCATTTGTGAAAAATCTGGGTGTCATCCTTGATAGCACTCTATCTTTTAACTCCCACGTCAATGACATCACTGCATATTTCCAACATTAATCGTCTCCGTCCTTTTCTCTCCCCATATGCCGCTGCCATTCTTGTTCATAGCCCGGTCACTTCCCGGATCGATTACAGCAACTCTCTTCTTTTTGGTCGTAGTCAAAAATCTGTCCATCATTATATTCCTCTAATATGTTTGATGGTTGTGTTGATCTGTGTGGGACTGGGGGGGGGGGGGCGTTGTGGGTTTTTTTTTCATATATATGTGTGTTTATTTACTTAGGAAAATGAAGAAAGGTTGATTGTATTTTGGTAACTGCAAGTACTGTTGTTTTCTTTTTTCAATAAAAAATATTTTCAAAAAAAAAAAAAAAATCTGTCCATCAGCTTCAACGTGTCCAGAACTCTGCTGCTCGTATCATCACCAGGACTCCTTCTATGCACCACATCAGCTCTGCTCTGCAGCAGCTTCACTGGCTTCTGGTTAAATACCGCATCAATTTCAAGACACTTTTGTACACATTCAAGGCTACCCATCATCTCTCGCCTTCATACCTCTCTGACATGGTTCAGATCACCGTTCCTTCTCTGTGTCTCACATCCTCCTCCTCTCTTTCGCTTTCCATCCCTTCCCCCCCGGCTAGCCACCGTGGGGCGCAGGGCTTTCTGCTGCTCTGCCCCCCGTCTTTGGAACTCCCTCCCTCCTGAGATAAGAAACATCACTTCCCTCCCTCTTTTTAAGTCCAGACTCAAAACTCACCTGTTCACATTAGCCTATTACACATAATTTTTTCCATCCTGCTACTTTAATTTGTTTTATTTATTTGCTCAAAGTTTTATCCTTATTATTTTGTAAATTGTTATGTTTGTTGTTGTTATTGCTTGTGTACAGTGTCCTTGAGTGTTTTGAAAGGTGCTTTCTTAAATAAAATTTATTATTATTATTATTATTGTTATTATGATTATTTCAACTGTTCCAGACGCTCTTGTGATGAAAGAGTGGCCCTATGGTTTCCTCATTAATGAGTGTTTATTCATCATTATATGAAGATGCAAGAGCCAGGGATAGAAGCACATTTTACAAGACAACATAGGAGCAACTAGAAAGTGCATTTTCTGAAGAAACTGCAGTGTGAATGCTTGAATCTGAATGTATGAGCTGAAATGAATTAATTATTGAATATTAAGCTAAAAATGTTGAATGAGCTGGAAAATACAGAGTTTGATGTTCACACAGAAAAAGTTGGAAAATAGCTGAAAAGTTTTTAAATTTAAATTAGAAAAACCTAAGTAATGAGAAAAGAACATTTAGAGTCAGAAAACATCTGAAAGAATATTAAAAGGTCATATTCTTTGAATCACTGAATGACTAAAATGTGATCCCTCCACTTGTATCCACACAGTTTAAAAAGTTTAAATGTCTGAGCTTTGAAAGACACGCTGTTGGAGAGAAAACAACGATGGCGACATTTTGAGGGTAAAATGATGGCTGTAGAGCAAACACTGTGGACACAGCAGCAGTTGAAAGAGAAGTGCTAAAGATGAATCTTGGCAGAGTGAGAGAGAGCTCGTTAAGCAGGCAGGTGTGAGCCTGGTTGCTATAGTGACCGCACCCAATGGCTCCATACACACGGACACAGACATGCGCCTCACTTTTGCTGCTTAAAATGAACAGAAAAGTCAGGCCGAAACAAATCGTTCCCAAATGAAAAGTACAAGTCGTATTGACAAAATTCTTTCACCGTGAGCGGCAGCAATGTCCAGTCTACCAGATTCTCAGTTGTCATGCCTGTGGAGTTTATTATATGGACGTGGTGACAGTGTAAAGACACCATGCTCTTCTGATTTTCAAACGAACCTTCTGAGCCATTTTAACATTAGAGTCTATGGAAGAGTTGGAGGGAGGAGGCTGTGCATTGGTGACATTTATGAAAGAACCATAACACCTAGGACAATAGTAAACACATTGGATGAAAGAGGACAGCGATGGATAAGTTTTGAGGGTAAAATCATACCTGTAGAGCAAACGCTGCGGACACAGCAGCAGTTTTAAAAAAGATTTTTTTGCTCCTCTCACTCTAGCAGTTGAGCTGTCTCACTCTAGCCCCAACATTCCGTCCCATACACACCCATTATAAACTCTGAAACGGGTGAAAAAACATCATGAAACTTAAACTAGAACTGAAGAAAAAGTATAATAGATATTGAAAAGATAAATACAAGTTGAATAGTTGAATCTCTTGGCTTCGTTTTAAAGTTTGAATGGTGGCTCTATGTCAATGTATGTGGAAGTAGTAGGAGTTGAAAAATAAGTAAGTTGAATGAGGGTTTGAAGGGTCTCCAGATTGAAATACATGGGAAATTTTTGTTGAAAAAAGTTGAATAAAATTAAAAATATAAATGTTAAAAATGAGAAAAATAGAAGCAGTCGTGTCCAAAAGATGAGGAATCTAATGGTGTTTGAATGGTTTTTCTAAGTTGAACGGTTTTGAAGGAGTTAGCGTCCAAAAAACTTACGGAAAAATAATAATAAAGATTCAAAGAACAATAGTGTGCTTTTCAAGCATTCACACTAATAAGAAGAAAAATATACATCATTGAAAACATCAAGAATACATAATGACGTCATCTTGTTGTTATGGCAGCAGGTAAAAAACAGACATCCCATCAGTTATTATGGTGTGTGTGTGTGTGTGTGTGTGTGTGTGTGTGTGTGTGTGTGTGTGTGTGTGTGTGTGTGTGGCGCCATCTTAGATGAAGACATGAGTGGAACCCCGAAGTGTGCTTTGATTGTAACAATGACATCAGGCTCCGCCCATGCACTACTGAACAAAACTAAGTATGAAAAGGAAAGGAAGAGCAAAACAGTGAAGGGTATATAAAAAGGTCAATATATACAAATAAAGTAAAGCAATAGTCAAACTACAAAGGCAGCGGAGCCGTGCAGCTCTGCGTGCACACAGGGATGACAGCATTTCGTGCTGTTGCTGGGCAGCCAAAGGACATGAGCAGTTTTTGGGGAATGGTGTTTGTTCCTGGGGTGACATCAGATAAGACTCAATCCTGCTTCATAGTGCAGACCTCAGGTGTCTGCAGGTGAGACAGCTGATGGAGAAGGTCAGAGAAAACAGACTGTAATCAACGTTGGAGTTCTGGGTTAAACAGGTAACGCTGCCGTTCAGACCAATCACCACACAGTCACAGAGGCGTTTACCTGGGAGCAGGTGAGGCTCATTATCCTACAGCCAGCTGGAGACTTACCTGACAGGGTGGGATGGAGGGAGGTAATCCGCCCTCTTATTGATACAATAAAGTCAAATATTTGTATTTTAGTTCAATTTCATTTCAAATCACTTTTATTGCCAGATTACATGTGCAGGTACACTGATACAGCACATGTAAGTGAAATTCTTGTGTGCAAGCTTCACAAGCAAAAGAGGTGTGCAAAATACAAGAAACATAAGAGCAAGCGAAGTATAAGAATGGGAATCTGAGAATTCTAAGAATAAATATGTACAAATATAAGAGTGCAGGCGCGTTACTGAATATGTATATATACATATTTGTGTGTGCGTGTGTGTGTGTATATATGCATATATATTTACATATATATATATATATATATAAAATTAAATAAAAATAAAATATACAGAGGTCAGCAGATGTTTACTGTGCAAAACAAGTGGCATTTATGTACAATATGGAGTGCATAATGTTGAAGTAAGTGAAGGTGAGGTGTCTATGAAGTGTTCAGCAGTCTGATGGCCTGATGGAAAAAGCTGTCTCCCAGTCTGCTGGTTCGGACCGGATACTGCAGAACCTCCTGCTTGATGGAAATAGTCTGAACAGTTTATGGCTGGGGTGACTGGATAGGTTACATTTGCTGCATGTGACGTCATTTGTTAGTTACCAGTTTTAGTTCTCACAAATCAAACATAAATTTTTGTTTATATTATCTTCAATAAAGCGCGTTAATGCGGTGGATTTTGAAAATTAACGTAAAAATATTACATTAACAAAGACAAAACATGAAGCCATAAACATGTATTAATATTATTATTAAAATGTGTGTTATGAAATTCTGTAAACGTGTTTTTAATTGTTTCCTTGATTACATTAAAATCTAAAAAGCGGGAAAATAAAACGAGCCTTTCTTTTCAGGCAGCTCCGCGGACACCTCTGTTTACACTAATTTCCCAGCATCCCTTTCGCCCTTCCTTTTCCTCCTTCTCTGCGGACGCGGTGCAGGTAAGAGTCAACATGTCCGCCGGCACATCCTTGAAAAATGCCCGTTAATCTGCGCGGTGGGCGGCTGATAGTCCCGAGGGGGGCCGGGGCAGGAGCCCCGGCGCTGCTCGGTCGGTCTGTGTCTGCGTTTGAGCCGCTGATGGCGGAGATTCGCTCCGGATAGAGAAGCTAGCCTCGGCTAACGAAGCGCAGGGCCGCGGGTAACCGAGCGGCTTCCGAGCTGCGCGTGCCGGCTCCCGCACACGTGCGGTAAGGAAAGGGTGTGTGGGAGCCCCGATGCTCGCGGCGGGCTGGAGCTCCCCCGGTAAACGGGCCAAACCAGAGGAGCCACCGGCCGGAGCTGACTCGGATTTTCGTAGTTTCTCGTGAAACAATGAAACGGAAAGAGCCGAATGTTACGTGCTGTATGCAGGGAGCCATCGGTTATCGATCAGTGACGGGCTGACCGCAGAATCACACGGGTTCTGAACGGGACTGTTTCTGTGACAACCTCAGACACTTTACTTGTGGTCCAAGATGCCTCTGAATAAGTCACGTGACTTTTTACCTGGTAGCGTGGCACGTGCTGTTCCCACATAAAGTGTTTCTTAAGAACAGTAAACGCATCCCAGGTTGGAGCACGCTCAGTCCTCCACCTGTGAGGTCATAGCTGACTAAACCTACAGTTATCAGGGCCTGGCACTAAAAACTCGTATTATTAGTTGCCATGGTGATGTGTCCTCCTCTGAAAACACAGCGGGTACAAAGTTGCGAGCTCAGGAAAACATGCTGGTTACCAGTGCCGTCAATCACGTGATGCTACAGTAGGTTTCAGGTGTTAATGTGACTGTTTCTGTGCAGGTGAACTCACCTGAAGAAGACCACAACGACCAAGATGCCTGGAAGGTGAGTGCCAATCATTTCACTCTGTGGTCACATGATGTATGTCTGTGTGAGCGATTTAACCTGCTGAAGTTCTGAAACAGGAGAGGGCAGACAGGTGTTGACAGGAAGTGAGTTAACTGTGAGTGCAGAGCGACTTCCTGTCTGCTCTTCAGTGATTCTGGGATGGGTTTAATAAAGTTTTATTCAAACAGGCCGTGATCTGTCAGAGATGCTGTTCCTCGCTGCAGAGACGCTGATGGTGATGATGTCATGGTTGGAGGTGCACAGATCAGGGCTCGCAAAATCGCTAGCCCAACGTCCCGGAGCTAGCGATATCTCCGGTCGGGCGACCAAAATCTATCTCAGCCCCGCCGAGTGTTTTAGGCAGAAAAAGTATGTGTGTCCATGTGTAAACGCAAAAAACGGTGAAACTCAGAAGCCTGGCAGGGAACGAGTAGCAAAGATGGCACATAGTCGTGTAAACAGAGGGACAGTAACTATGTGTAACAGCAGCAGTGTTTCTGTCACTGTAGAAGTTCATCTCATGTGAACAGTAACGTCTCGCACACCTTTGATGTTGTGTGACTAAATCTCAGTTTTCCTCGTCGACACGTAAACACCTTAGAGTTGGGTCCTTGTTGCTATAGAAACAGTTGTGGGCGCTGTCAGTGGGTCGTTGCTGGTGATCTGTGGAGCGTACAGGGGAAGCAGGTGCAGGGTTACGACCTTCGATCCTCAGATCGGAGGAGAAGGGTGAAGTAACCACGGTGACATCAGCTGGTGGAGTGGGTCACGGTTTGGCTCTGATCAATAAGCACTGGAGTTCCTATTGGTTGTTTTGGGACCTTCTGCCGCTCACTTTAGTTCTATTGATCATTTGTGTCTGATTAGTGAGTTGATCACGTTGCACAGAACGCTGGCAGCAGATAAATCAATACTTGACGTCTATCAGTCCAGAGCGGCACAGGCCTCTGGGGGTCACATTCACCCGTGGCTCCTCCCACTCCAGCTTTTTGGTGATGTTGATTCTGTCAGCTGTTTCTGGGCTGATTGATCAGTCTGATTACTGATCATTCTGCAGGTTTGATTTGCTTTAGATGTTTTAAGGTCTGTTAGAGAGATGCGGAGGGTAGCTCCGTCGTTGTGATTGATTTCCCGCCTCCTGTGTTTGGCGACTGTTTTGTGCAGTTTCTGTGTGTGTGATGGAAGGGTGAGCTCCACCAGCTGATGTCTGGGTGAAAAAGACACGCTGTGCTTTGACTTTGGTGAAACCTTTGGTCACGCTTGGGCTGGAGATGAGCAGCTCTTTCCATTGGTCAGATTTGGGGGCGTGTCAGCAGGTGGTGGTGACATGGTCTGACGCAGTCTCTCTTTCAGACTGTGGAGTAAGGCCATCTTTGCGGGCTACAAGCGCGGCCTGAGGAACCAGCGCGAGCACACGGCGCTGCTGAAGCTCGAGGGCTGCTACAGCCGGGACGAGGTCGACTTCTACCTCGGCAAACGCTGCGCCTACGTCTACAAGGCCAAGAAGTGAGCTGCCACACCGCCATCTTTCATTTACTGTTAAGGTTGGCGTGTTTCTAAGTGTGTGTGTGTGCACGCAGGAACACGGTGACGCCCGGCGGGAAGCCCAACAAGACCCGTGTGATCTGGGGGAAGGTGACCCGGGCACACGGAAGCAGCGGGATGGTGCGAGCAAAGTTCAGCAGCAACCTGCCGGCCAAAGCCATTGGACACAGAGTCAGAGTGGTGAGTCACATGACCTGATCGGCTGGGGTTACGACCTCGCAGACGTCTTGGCTGCCGCGGCGTTTCTGTGTTCACTGCTTCCTATCATGCCATCAGATCGTTTCCAATACGCTTCAGGAGTAAGTGTTCGTGCGAACTTTGACCTGCTCTGGCTCAGAGCGCTACCTGAGTGCGCTCAGTCTTTAAATTTGATTTATTCACCATGAAGCCACAGCTGGAGGCGTCATTTACAGGTTCTTTTTTATAACGTGAAATCAATATGACGAGACTGAGGGGTGTGGCTTCAGACAGCAGCATTGAGGAAGCTTATCAATATTTGAATAAATGAATAAACTCAAGCAAGACGAGAGGCTGAGTAACGTTTGCACATCATTCTGTCAGATAAACTCAGATTAGAGCATGTTCATCAGACTGACAGCCCGCTCCACCCGGCTGCTGCTGTTGGTGTACAGCTGTGAGAATAGAAAGTCTTTATCCGGTCGTTCAGTCTGACGTCACTAGCCGTGTCTGGGCCTAAACTCCGCTGCAGGTCCATATATCAAACGATCACTATGGCATTACTGAGAGTTGAAAAACTGTCTAAAGTCTTTCATCTTTAATAAAATGATCAGCGTTCTGCTCTACCAGGTGTAACAACTGAGTTTAACATCCAGGCATCCATGAAAACTGAATTTATGACATTTAACGGAGTTAGAAGTTAGCAGGGAGTTAGCTCGCTAGCTTCTATCTAAATACAATATAGCATGTCCTGACTGCGGGGTTTTGGAAACAAATTCAAACGTACATCTCTGCTATCACTTCCAACATAAATGAAGACAGAAAACTAAACAGCAGTGACGTTTGTAGGGTTACTGAAGTTGGGCTAGCTGCTATATAATGATGTGCTACGTGACCGCTAGCGACACAGCTATGTTAGCATAATATAAACAAGCTAACTTTTTTTCCACTGGATAAAAGTTAACGTGAGTGTTCTCGGTGGTCAGGAACAAATGTAATCGCATGGCAGGATGCTGTAAAAGGACCAAACTTCAGCCAGGAGAACAACTGAGATAATCCATCCACAATACGAGGTTAGTCATTCATATACTGCTGCATGGGCTGGGCTGTAGTTACATCCTAAGGTTTTAAAAACTGAGCTTAAATAAATGATTAGCGGTAATAAAAGCCGAGGGAGGTCAACAGGGATCACTGACTGTTTTAGGAGCTTTTTGAGATCAAATAGAAGAAAATACAAAACATTAAACATGTTAACAACACAAAAGCCATAAACGCAGACTACTTTAGGCCCGGAAGTAGGATTCGTCACGTCATCACTGAACAACTGGATAGGTACTATACAGATTTACAGTGAGATACAGACCTGGGGGGGGGTCTGCAGCTCTGAGCAGTATTTAGAAAAAAGTACCAAGAGAAAAAATGCTGCTGAGCGCAGATCTGATGACTCTGATTGACCATATTATTTTGCAGAAATGGCGTTCAGTCATTCGGAGTCACATCTAGAGGTCTCACCTGTCACAGGTGTTTGCTCACAGTGTGACACGCGCATTCGTACCACCGTCGCCATATCTTCCACCTCGCTCGCCGCACTGATGCTCTGAAGGCGTCTCAGGTCTTCTCGCCGCTTACTTCTTCTGTGGTTTCTCCTCCTGTGTGCATTTCCTGTGTGGTAGTTGTATTGTGAAGTTCATTTCCTGTGCGTGGTTTTATTGTGACAGTGTACTTCCTCTTTGTGTGCAGATGCTGTATCCTTCCCGGGTGTGAGGCGGAGATGGCAGCGACTCTTTGTTTGTACAGAAACAATAAAGTGATCAATAATCTGGTCAGACTCCCGCTTTGTGTTTCTCTCACACACACAGCCTTCATCTACAGGAGTCTCTCACTCTTCTTCTGACTGCAGGGGGCAGCAAAGCATTCGGAGAGGTCTTTTAAAGCAGCGGTCCCCAACCCCCGGGCCTCGGACCGGTAGCGGTCCGTGAGTCGTTTGGTACCGGGCCGCAAGAGTTGAGGCTCAGGTGTGAAATGTATAGTTTTCAGGGTTTTTATCGGTTTTCAGCGTTATTTTGTTATCGTTTTTATCGTTAACTCGGTTTTCCTGGGTCTTTCCACGTGTGTTATGAATAAATCATCTTTTTTTTCGGTACCAGTACTAGTTTTATTTTCTTGTATTTATCCGCGACACCTTAAAGGAAAATATTGTCGGGCATAAACCGGTCCGTGGGGCAAAAAAGGTTGGAGACCGCTGATTTAAAGGGTGTGTTATGTCCAGAGTTTAGGCTGTCAGGTTGTCAGGACAACGGTGATGATTGGTGGGGATTCAGGTGTGGGTGGTGCAGCACAATGAAGTTTGGAATCGACTCCAGGTGTAAGTGTTATACAGTGTTGGGAAGGTTACTTTTAAAATGTATTCCATTACAGAATACAGAATACATGCCCCAAAATGTATTCTGTAACGTATTCCGTTATGTTACTCAATGAGAGTAACGTATTCTGTATACTTTGGATTACTTAATATATTATCATGCTGAATGTACTATTGCTGTGTGATTTATTACTATTACTGAAGGTCCGCGACTCCGAACTGTAGTAAAGGGACCTCTGACTAATACGGCGGGGTCCCTGTCGGCTCGTAGCTGAAAAATAGCTTTACTTTGTTGTGTGGGTCAACTTTTCTTGCGAGAGACAGAGAGAGGCGTTGAAAAGCTGCTCCAACGGAACTTATTGTTTTCAGAGGAAAACAGGAACACGGTGTACAGTCGAGTCTTAATAGCTTACTTACAGCTGGGCTCGTCAGGCTCTCTTCTTGGCTGCAGTGGTTATTATTATATTTACATGCTTCCAGCTCCCGTTTTTCCTCGATGACAACTCCTACCTTTCCACTCCCCTTTTTCTCCCTCCTCGCGCTCACAGACACATAACGTGTATGGCAGTCCATTCTCCCTGCAACACGGACTACACTGCCCATGATGCTACATTCTTTAGAGCTATGCTTGTAGCATTCTGCCTGTTAGCTTAGCACAACAACAAAAAGGCGCTCTCTCACCCAGGAAACACGCAGTTGCAGAGAGAGAGAGAGAGCGTCGCCCTGTAACCATGGCAACCGTAACGCTGCCGCCTGGAACAAAAGAACGTAGCTGTCAAACAAAACCCAAACAGTCCTGACCCGCGACAACATGAAACAGGAAAGTACCGCAGTGTAATCCATTTATTTCAACAAAGTAACTGTATTCTGAATACCACCTTTTTAAACAGTAACTAACGGATACAGTTACTCATATTTTGTATTTTAAATACGTAACGGCGGTGCATGTATTCCGTTACTCCCCAACACTGCTGTTATATAACCGGACTGTATATGAAGCACCTAAAGTGAGCGTGCTCAGAATGATTGGTCCAGCTGTCACATGGTTTTCTTTTTATTAATTAATGTAACAAGTACAACAATGGCAGCATTTTCAAAGACTTTTTTGCAACTTGAGGTAACAGCAGAACAGCCTGTATTTCAATATGTAAAGTAATATAAACATAAGTAACTAAAGAAATTAATCAAATTAAAAGACAGAATTCTAACCTCTGTGTTTTCTAAAGGTTTTAGTGCAGATCCACAGCGTGTTTTTTGTCAGGCACAGTTCTTTGTGAATAGTGAAAAAGGTTGGCTTTGTTTTCAGAAATCAACATTTGTGAATGAAGAATTTACACATAATTATCACATTTAAGACATTTTCAAGTTTCTTTTCTTAGAGATGCAAAAATAATATAATTTTTAGAAAAATCAAGTAAGTTTGGAATCTTTGGGCAAAGCCTGTAGTGCACGTAGTCCCACAGGGCTTTACAGTAAATACATCTGTAAGATTCAATGTTCCCGTCACAGAAAGAACAGGAGTTATTATAAAGAGCAGAACGACATGTGAGAGATCCATCGGAAGAATCAGAATACTTTATTGATCCATAGGGGAAATTGTGTTGGTTACATGCTCCAGTACAAACACTAACAAAGGCAGACAATACAAAAAGAAATAGCACAGTATGTATGTATGTATATATGTATATATATATATATGTATGTATATATACATACAGTGGGGCAAAAAAGTATTTAGTCAGCCACCGATTGTGCAAGTTCCCCCACCTAAAATGATGACAGAGGTCAGTAATTTGCACCAGAGGTACACTTCAACTGTGAGAGACAGAATGTGAAAAAAAAATCCATGAATCCACATGGTAGGATTTGTAAAGAATTTATTGGTAAATCAGGGTGGAAAATAAGTATTTGGTCACCTCAAACATGGAAAATCTCTGGCTCTCACAGACCTGTAACGTCTTCTGTAAGAAGCTTTTCTGTCCCCCACTCGTTACCTGTATGAATGGCACCTGTTTGAACTCATCATCTGTATAAAAGACACCTGTCCACAGCCTCAAACAGTCAGACTCCAAACTCCGCCATGGCCAAGACCAAAGAGCTTTCGAAGGACACCAGGAAAAGTATTGTAGACCTGCACCAGACTGGGAAGAGTGAATCTACAATAGGCAAGCAGCTTGGTGTGAAAAAATCAACTGTGGGAGCAATCATCAGAAAATGGAAGACATACAAGACCACTGATAATCTCCCTCGATCTGGGGCTCCACGCAAGATCTCATCCCGTGGGGTCAAAATGATCATGAGAACGGTGAGCAAAGATCCCAGAACCACACGGGGGGACCTGGTGAATGACCTGCAGAGAGCTGGGACCAAAGTAACAAAGGTCACCATCAGTAACACACTACAACGGCAGGGAATCAAATCCCGCAGTGCCAGACGTGTTCCGCTGCTGAAGCCAGTGCATGTCCAGGCCCGTCTGAAGTTTGCCAGAGAGCACATGGATGATACAGCAGAGGATTGGGAGAATGTCATGTGGTCAGATGAAACCAAAGTAGAACTTTTTGGTATAAACTCAACTCGTCGTGTTTGGAGGAAGAAGAATACTGAGTTGCATCCCAAGAACACCATACCTACTGTGAAGCATGGGGGTGGAAACATCATGCTATGGGGCTGTTTTTCTGCCAAGGGGACAGGACGACTGATCCGTGTTAAGGACAGAATGAATGGGGCCATGTATCGTGAGATTTTGAGCCAAAACCTCCTTCCATCAGTGAGAACTTTGAAGATGAAACGAGGCTGGGTCTTCCAACATGACAATGATCCAAAACACACTGCCCGGGCAACAAAGGAGTGGCTCCGTAAGAAGCATTTGAAAGTCCTGGAGTGGCCTAGCCAGTCTCCAGACCTCAACCCCATAGAAAATCTGTGGCGGGAGTTGAAAGTCCGTGTTGCTCGGCGACAGCCCCAAAACATCACTGCTCTCGAGAAGATCTGCATGGAGGAATGGGCCAAAATACCAGCTACTGTGTGTGCAAACCTGGTAAAGACCTATAGTAAACGTTTGACCTCTGTTATTGCCAACAAAGGTTATGTTACAAAGTATTGAGTTGTATTTTTGTTATTGACCAAATACTTATTTTCCACCCTGATTTACCAATAAATTCTTTACAAATCCTACCATGTGGATTCATGGATTTTTCACATTCTGTCTCTCACAGTTGAAGTGTACCTCTGGTGCAAATTACTGACCTCTGTCATCATTTTAGGTGGGGGAACTTGCACAATCGGTGGCTGACTAAATACTTTTTTGCCCCACTGTGTATGTATGTATGTATGTATATATGTATATGTATATATATATTATATTAATCTCTTGTCGTCAATAAGCAACGTTTAGGGAGCTCTATAGTATTCAATGAGAGGGCCCTGCGCGTCGATAAGTGACGCAGAGGGAGCCTGACCATGCCTCACACATGTGCCGAGTTGGGAGTGAAAAGGTGTTGGAACAAAAGGTTTTCTCCTTCATTTCTGTCAAACAAAGGTGTCTGAAACGTTTCCAGCTGTTAGTATCTTGTTCGCTAGGCAACCTTTTCAGCGCGACGGAGGCTAGACCGTCCCATTTCACAAGCCTCTCACTTCCGGCCTGAGCTGTCTTTGATCATGCGGCCCTTGTGGACCGTTAAGCTGCAGACCCTGAATTGGGACACAGCCTCAGTCTCAAGGGAATCTGGGAGAAGGGTCACATGGTTGATGATACATGATACTGTACTTGTTACTAACTTGTGTATTGCTGATGTGTAATGATGTGATCACACTGAGAAACCAAAGATTTCAAATCCACAGTTTTTAATATTGACATATTAATATAGCACAACTACACAAAATCTGTAAATTGGTACTCCAGTCCCCTCCCTCCCTCCGCACGGTGAGTGCAGGCTGGGTGCTGTCACGTGACTCAGATGACCAGGATGAGGTTTGTGGGATTGATCAGTGAGCGCGAGCGCCCTGACAGACCAGACTGAGGGATCACGTCGGTGCTGACGTCATGTCGGGGGGAGGGGGGGGTCTTCGGTCGGATTAAACTCCATTTCCCATGCTGCCCCGCGCATCACCGCTGCTACTGCTGAGCCGCAGCTTCAGTTACCAGAGATCCGCGGACCTGAAGGAGGACAGTGACCGAGGCTGCGCTCACACCGGGAACGCGGGCAGACTGTGGAACGGACGGACAAGTGAGACCCGCACAGGTGAGCCCGGACACCGGGCAGCAGCTCCTCTCTGCCCGTGTCCGAGCGCGAGGACAGCCTGTTCTCTAACGGCAGCATCACAGGCTTTTATTGTGAAGGAGCCATAGCCCGTCACCTTATTCTGGAGGAGATGCAGTATTTATACTACTACCATAACCGTATTTATACCTGTACTACTGCAGTATTTATACTGGTACAATTGCAGTGTTGATAGCATTAATACTGCAGTATAATCCTGTGTTATTTATATTAATTCTATCACAGTATCTATACTAGTGTGCCTGTAGTATTTAAACCAGTACTACTACAGTACTCCTACCGGTTTAAAGGCAGAAGCAGCGTTCCTCCAGTATTTACAGTATTTTAAGTTTTTTACAGAATATTTTACAGTATTTGAAGTATTATTGTAGTAATTGTTCAAATGTTCCTGCAGCGTTCTCACTTAGTTACTTACTGGAGTATTTATTAAGGTAGTATTGAAATATTTTTAGTAGTACTAATGTAGTATTTACTGCAGAATTACTACAGTAGTAGTGCAATTTGTGCAGTGCAACTATTAATGCAGCGTTTTCAGATTGTATTGCAATATTTATATCACTGTAAAGACAGTATTTACTCATGTATTACTGCGGGATATAGTCCAGTATTACTGTAGTATGTATTGCAGTATTACTGTGATATTTATGCTGGTGCAACTGGTACTACAGTCTTGGCATCACTGTAGTACTGCTAGATGTAATATTTGGAGTAGTCTTACTGCAGTGTTTTTAATGTGTATCTGTTTTTGTCTTCAGGAGCTTTTCCTGAGGTTGTTGGTGTTGCGGGGTCAGAGGTCACGGTCCCATGTGGTCTGATAGAAGATGAAACAATATGACTTTGGACAGAGCGAGTCGGGGTCCTCCTGCGGCGCTCTGCCGGGGTTGCAGGTGAGTACTCGGGTACAGCCACTCAGGAGGGCAGTAGTACTGCATCGATATTGCATTTGGGAGCACAGTGAAGCCAGGTCACCTCAACAGCAATTGCTGATCAATACTTTCTATTGATCAGTGGAAAAACCTAGAGCCAGGTCAGGTCAGAAACAGGAACACCTGTGGACGTTCCAGGTGTTCCTAATAAAGTGACCACTGCACCAGAAATCACAGCCAAAGCGATTGATCAGTGTTCATCAGTGTGACTGATGAACTCATTAAACCCTCTGCGGACCTGAATATCTGAGTAATCAATAAATAACTGATCAGATTCAATTAATACATGATGTGATCAGAAATCAGACAGGAAACGTGAGCTTCTGCTTCAAAATAAAAGCTTCTACTGCACTGCTAAATAAAAAGCAGACAAAGCTGCAGTCTGTTTATATAACGAAGCCCCGCCCACTCCCGATGCTGAGGACCCCGCTGTGTGATTGGCTGAGGCTCTGAGTCTCAGGGTCTATGAGGCACCTGATTGGCCGAGGGCGAGTGAATGGAAGTTATGTGTGTAGGCATCACGAGGCAGGAACGTGAGCTCTGAACGTGCTCGGTGGATGCAGCTCTGCTGCTGTGAGTGAGCGTGCTCAGAGAGGAGGCTGCAGCCACACACAGAGACTTGTCTCTCTTTAAGGACCCTCAGCCACATGATGCTAGTCCTGAAACTCAATGAGACACACATCGGTCCTGTTACCATGGTTACCTGAAGGTTTGCAGCAAACTGCTAACAGCCAATCAGAGAACATTCTTCTGTGTATATAGAGTCAGTGTGTTTGGGGACCAGTTTGGGTTTTAGCCTTTTAAATGCTGAAGACGTAGAGACAGTAGAAGTTTAACAGGTGTGTACTGTGTGTGTCTGTGTGTGTCTGTGTGCGTGTGTGCGTGTGTGTGTCTGTGTGCGTGTGGTCAGGTTTCACTGGAGGACAGATCAACTGACTGCCACTGTGAAGAGCTGGAGGAGGACAGAGCCAATGATGCAGAGCAGAGCAAAGGTGGAGAGGATGACAGGTAAGCCCCCCCCCCCACACACACACACAGATTTGTTTTGCTATGATTGTGAGGACCTGGTACGTCCCTAAGAGGCAGGCAGGTGCACTCACCTGTGTGTTACTCCTCAGGTGGTGTCATCCCGTCGACAGCGCTGGGTTCTTCTCCTTCATGACGTTTAATTGGTTGACTCCTCTGGCCATGCGTGCCCGCAGGAAGAAACAGCTCCTATTGGATGATGTCTGGCCCGTGTCGCAGCGGGAAAGCTGCAATGACAACAGCATGAGGTGGGAGGAGCTAATGAAGGCATGTATTCAAAGCCTTTGGTCTGTATGTGTGTGTTATTGTGAGACTGTGTGTCCACAGGCTGTGGGCTCTCTGGAAGGAAGAGCAGAGGTCAAAGGGCACGAGCGCCTCTCTGTGTTCAGTGGTCTGGGCGTTCTGTAGGACACGCCTCCTCCTCTCCATCCTCTGCCTCGCCGTCACTCAGGTGGCCGGGTTCAGCGGGCCGGTGAGAACCTCAGAGCCAGAATCACGTTTGCCTTACTGCCATCAGACTGCCGTGGTGTAACCAGTGACTCCACCCCCCACAGGCGTTCGTGGTGAAGCGTCTGCTCGAATACACCCAACAGGAAGAGGCCGACCTGGGCTACGGGCTGCTGCTGGTTCTGGGTCTCCTCGCGGCAGAGCTGGTGCGGTCCTGGTCTCTGGCTCTGACCTGGGCCCTGAACTACCGGACCGGGACCAGACTGAGGGGAGCCATCCTCAGCCTGGCCTTCCAGAAGATCCTGCGTTTGCGCAGCATCAGGGACAAGTCTGTGGGACAGGTGTGGTTACCTGACTGTGCTGACTTTAATACTCTTATTGTTTTCTACTTCCTTTCACTCTGCTGTCATCTTTTGCTTCCTTCCTGTCAGCTGGTGAACATGTGCTCCAGTGACGGTCAAAGGATGTTTGAGGCGGCAGCCGTGGGCAGTTTGCTAGCAGGAGGCCCCCTGGTGGCCGTCCTCGGCGTTGCCTACAATCTGTTCATCCTGGGACCGACCTCTCTGCTGGGCTCCGCCGTCTTCATCCTTTTCTACCCAACCATGGTCAGCACCTTTAAAACTCGCCGAGTCTGACTGAGTCTTTGACCTTTTGTGAGCCCGCCTGTGCTCACCTGACTACACCTGTGTTCTTCTAAATGATTACTCTTTAACCCTTTCATGCATGAATTATGACAACCTCAATCAAGATTTTTTCTTAAGTATTTTTATTCATCTTTAGGCATGAAAAAAATATTTTTGAACTTCATTTTTTTTAAACATGTACTTTTCAAAGACTTTTTTACACGTCCACTTAGGTGGATAAGATTACCTTTGGAGTGGGTGGCAGGGTGTGGAGTGACACATCAGTGTCCAATGTTGTGTTTTATGTGCAAGTACAGCATCAACACTCACACAAATACAAGAAAACAGCCTTTAAAGAGCTGTGCACTGTGGTGACCACTATGTGTGAAAGGGTTAAAGGCAGTGTGAGACGGCGCTGTGACTGTAAGCTGTTTCTGTCCTTAAACGAGCCTCAGACGTGCTACAGGCGCACCTATCGAGCGCGATTAAGTGTATTGATGGCGATGTATTGATCTGCCATTAGATGCTCAGCTCGAGGATGACGGCGTATTTCAGGAGGAAGGGCATGGCCGTCACCGACAGGCGTGTTCAGAAGATGAACGAGATTCTCAGCTACATCAAGTTCATCAAGATGTATGCCTGGGTCAAAGCCTTCTCGCAGGACGTCCACCGTACGCGCTCACCTCACACGCGCTCAGCGGTTGCCACGGTAACACAGCCGAACACTCATCATGTCTGTGTTTCCTTTCAGGGATCCGGGACGAGGAGCGCAGGATCCTTGAGCTCACGGGATACTTCCAGAGCATCACAGTGGGCGTGGCTCCCATCGTTGTTGTCATCGCCAGCGTGGCGACATTCTCTGCCCACATGTTGCTAGGATACGACCTGACAGCTGCTCAGGTACCGCAATTCATGTCCTCTCTGTGCCGGTTACCTGTTGACAGTCTGGTATGATAACAGATGCCCTTTCCCGTTACCCATCCAGGCCTTCACCGTGGTAACGGTGTTTAACGCCATGACCTTTGCCCTGAAGGTCACACCATTTTCTGTCAAGTCGCTGTCCGAGGCCTCCGTTGCTGTGGAAAGATTCAAGGTTGGTTATTGACTTCGTGCACTTACGCCTGCGTACTGCACGTTCACAGGAACACCTGCACACACCTGTGCCTCCTGATCTCATCTATGCCCTGCCCTCCTTCCTCAGAGTCTCTTCCTGTTGCCTGAGGTCGATGGGGTCCGAGCGCTGCCTGTCAACCCTCAGGTTGCCGTGGAGATTAGCGGTGCCAGTCTGGCGTGGGAAGGAGGCGGACAGAGCGCTCAGCCCAGTCCAAGTGTGGGAGGGGCCAGCAGACACAGACAGAGAGAAAAGTAAACCCACGAGCTCGTGTTGATCAGCTGTATTGATCTGCCCTGATCGCTGATGCACTCAGGTGTGTGTTTGCTGGTGTCCAGGTGCAGAGACTCGGCCGTCATCCAGGAGCAGGACGAGGAGGAGGTGAAGGACTCCCTGCTGAGAGGAAGAGAAGGAGGAGAGGAGAGAAGTCCGGAGGAGGAGGAAGACGGGGAGGCGTGTCCTCCATTGCTGCCCACCCCCTCCATCCCTCAGCGCCTGCAGAGCACGCTGCACAACATAAACCTGAGCATCCAGCAGGTATCCACCAATCAGTCACACCTTAGCCCGAGTGGGGGCGTGGCATTAGTAGCATCTGAGCCTGAGTGGGGGTGGGACATCACTCACACCTGTCTGTCTGCTCAGGGGAAGCTGCTCGGCGTCTGTGGAAGTGTCGGCAGTGGAAAAACCTCGCTGGTTTCAGCCATCTTGGGACAGGTGATGTCTCCTTTCCCTGCTGTTGCCATGGTGATCAGTGTTGGTTGTTGGCCATTATCGGTTCATTATTAAACATTGATGTGTTGGCAGATGACGGTGCTGGAGGGCAGCGTGGCGGTCAAAGGAAGGCTGGCGTACGTGGCCCAGCAGGCCTGGATCCTGAACGCCACGCTCAGAGACAACATCCTTTTTGGGCTGGAGTATCAGGAGGACAGGTGAGGCAGAGACACCTGCACATCACACACTGACACACTGAGCTGGACGCCAAACAGGAAGTGACATCACCCAGTCAACAGAAGCCCTTCTGTTGTTCCACACTAACTCCGCCCCCTCTCTGCAGATTTCAGTCTGTCATCAGCGCCTGCTGCCTCAGAACCGACCTCGCTCTTCTGCCCAGCGCTGACCTCACAGAGGTGACATCACTTCCTGTGTACCTGTGTGTAGATAGAAGGCTCTGGATGCGTCGTTTTATGTTGCTGTTTTCCTCCAATCAGATCGGAGAGCGTGGCGCCAACCTGAGTGGTGGGCAGCGGCAGCGAATCAGCTTGGCCCGCGCCCTCTACAGTGACCGGGATGTTTACATCCTGGACGACCCGCTGAGCGCCCTCGACACCCATGTGGCCAGCCACATCTTCCACAACGCTATAAGGAAGCAGCTTCGCCACAAAACCGTCATCTTCGTCACCCACCAGCTACAGGTGAGCACCCTCGCCACCACTGAGCTTTTCTGCAGGTGGTTACCATGGAGATGACCTGTGTGTGTGTGTGTGTGTGTGTGTGTGTGTGGCGGTGGGCAGTATCTGGTGGACTGTGATGATGTCATCTTGATGAGGGAGGGGAGTATCGTGGAGCAGGGTAACCATGACAACCTGATGAAACTCAGTGGGGACTATGCCGCCATGTTTAACCTCTTCCTGCTCGGAGACAAACCACACATTGAGGTACCTGCCTGTATTTCACCTGTCTGTAGTCTGTATCTCAACCGTCTTTCTCACCTGTCTGTATCTCACCTGTCTCTGTCTCACCTGTTTCACCTGCCTGTATCTCACCTGTCTGTAGTCTGTATCTCAACGGTCTTTCTCGCCTGTCTGTCTCACCTGTCTGTATCTCACCTGTCTCACCTGTCTGTATCTCAAATGTCTCTGTCTCACCTGTCTGTATCTCACCTGTCTCCTCAGTCTATATCTAACATGACTGTCTCACCTGTCTCGGTCTCACCTGTCTCTGTCTCACCTGTCTCACCTGTCTGTATCTCGCCTGTCTGTATCTCACCTGTCTGTATCTCACCTGTCTCACCTGTCTATTTCTCGCCTGTCTGTCTCACCTGTCTGTATCTCACCTGTCTGTCTCACCTGTCTGTATCTCACCTGTCTGTATCTCACCTGTCTCACCTGTCTATTTCTCGCCTGTCTGTCTCACCTGTCTTATCTGTCTGTATCTCACATGTCTCTGTCTCACCTGTCTGCATTTCACCTGTCTGTATCTCACCTGTCTCTGTCTCACCTGTCTGTATCTCACCTGTCTCTGTCTCACCTGTCTGCCTCTCACCTGTCTTTCTCACCTGTCTGTAGTCTGTATCTAACATGTCTTTCTTACCTGTCTGTGTCTCACCTGTCTCTGTCTCACCTGTCTGTATCTCACCTGTCTCTGTCTCACCTGTCTGCCTCTCACCTGTCTTTCTCACCTGTCTGTAGTCTGTATCTAACCTGTCTTTCTCACCTGTCTGTATCTCACCTGTCTCACCTGTCTGCATTTCACCTGTCTGTATCTCACCTGTCTCTGTCTCACCTGTCTGTATCTCACCTGTCTCTGTCTCACCTGTCTGCCTCTCACCTGTCTTTCTCACCTGTCTGTAGTCTGTATCTAACATGTCTTTCTTACCTGTCTGTGTCTCACCTGTCTCTGTCTCACCTGTCTGTATCTCACCTGTCTCTGTCTCACCTGTCTGTATCTCACCTGTCTCTGTCTCACCTGTCTGCCTCTCACCTGTCTTTCTCACCTGTCTGTAGTCTGTATCTAACCTGTCTTTCTCACCTGTCTGTATCTCACCTGTCTCACCTGTCTGTATCTCAAATGTCTCTGTCTCACCTGTCTGTATCTCACCTGTCTCCTCAGTCTGTATCTAACATGACTGTCTCACCTGTCTGTATCTCACCTGCCTCTGTCTCACCTGTCTTTCTCACTTGTCTGTATCTCACCTGTCTCACCTGTCTGTATCTCACCTGCCTCTGTCTCACCTGTCTTTCTCACTTGTCTGTATCTCACCTGTCTCACCTGTATTTCAGCTGTCTCTGTCTCACCTGACTGCAGCTCACATGTCTCTGTCTCTGTCTCACCTGTTTCAGGCTCCGAGCAGGAAGAATGGCAGCTCTCAGAGGAAACCAGCGGACGCTAAACCAGGATCACTGAAGAAGAACATCCCGGTCGTCAAGGACAACGGTAGGATTTTTTAATCCGCTCTATTGAAAGTTTCGTAGTGACAGAGAGCACAGCGTTCAGGTAAATTAAACGAGGGACCTTCTGTCTCTGTTTCTGTCCCATTTCCTGTTCATGTGACCCTAAAGGGGAGGAGCAGCAGCACGGGGCTGTGGTGTGGCCTGTGTTCCAGGTGTACATGTCAGCATGTGGTGGCTCCGCCTCCTGCCTGCTGATCGTGGCCCTGTTTGTCCTGAATGTGGGAAGCTCTGCCTTCTGCCATTGGTGGCTCAGTTACTGGATCAATCAGGGCAGCGGGGTGCGTCTCCTCCTCTCTGCTCTCCGCCTCTCGTCTCCTCCTGTTCCCTGCTCTCCCTCTGACTCCTCTTTCTCCGTTTTTCCCAGAACACCACGGTAACCCTTGGCAACAGTTCAGCGGTGAGTATCAGCATGAGAGATAATCCCATGATGCAACAATATGCCGCCATTTACGCCTCCTCCATGGGAGTCATGTTGCTCTTCAAACTCATCAGAGGGGTCGCCTTTGTCAAGGTCAGAGTTCAGCCCAGGTCCCCTCCGGCCTGTTGCTGCAGTTGCTCTCAGCCTGCTTGTAAAATACTGGTTACCGTGGTTACAGCGAGCCTGTTGTTACAGCGTGGTGTTTGTGGTCTCTCCTCAGGGAACCCTGCGAGCTTCCTCTAAGCTGCATGACGAGCTCTTCCATAAGATCCTGCGCTGCCCCATGAAGTTCTTTGACACGACTCCCACGGGACGGCTCCTCAACCGCTTCTCCAAGGACATGGATGAAGGTGACGGTGGGACTGGAGGGTCTGAGCTGCCGTTCGGGTCCAGGGTCTAACCGAGTCCCGTCTCCTCTGTTTCCATCTAGTCGACACTCGTCTGCCGTTCCAAGCGGAGATGTTCATCCAGAACGTGATCCTGGTCTTCTTCTGCCTGGGCGTGATCAGCTGTGTTTTCCCGTGGTTCCTGGTGGCGGTGGGTCCTCTGGTCCTGCTCTTTGCGGTGCTCCACAGCATCTCCAGGGTCTTCATACGAGAGCTGAAGCGACTGGACAATGTGACGATGTCTCCCTTCATGTCCCACATCACCTCCAGCATCCACGGCCTGGCCACGCTGCAGGCCTATGATCGAGGCCGCGACTTCCTGCACAGGTCTGGGTCGGACCGACTGACCCGCTCCGATGTCCAGGATGTAGTTCTGACCGCTGACTGTGTGCTGTTGTTTCCAGGTACCAGGTGTTGCTGGACCAGAACCAGGCCCCGTTCTACCTCTTCAGCTGTGCGATGCGGTGGCTGGCTGTGCGCCTGGACATCATCAGTGTGGCTCTGATCAGCATCACAGCTCTGATGATGGTTGTGATGCATGGAAAGATCTCCCCTGCCTACGCCGGCCTCGCCATCTCCTACGCCGTCCAGGTAACTTTAACATTTAAACCTTTGCAGATGTGATGCGACGGCGTTACTGGTCCCCAGTGGAGTAATGTCTAACGGTCGTCCGGGTCATGAAAATGACCCACAGTTAGAGTCGAGATCGATGCTAAGCTGCTGTCAGAGAGCGCTCTGTGAAGACAGCCAGCTGCACTGTTGGCGCTGTGCTCACGGCTGGTTCGACTGAAGCTGATGTGCTGAAGCACAAACCAGACCACGGAAACCTGCAGCTTCAGTGAGAGAAACGTGAGAGCTCAGTTTAAACACTGTGAGGGAAATAATTATTTGATCTGCATATCACTGAGTGAAGTCAGCCAAAGTAAAATATGACATAGTACTTGGTGGAGAAAGCCTTGTTGGTGCACAGCAGTGATGCTTGTAGTTGGAGAGCGGTTTTGCAGATACAGGGAGTGCAGAATTATTAGGCAAATGAGTATTTTGTCCACATCATCCTCTTCATGCATGTTGTCTTACTCCAAGCTGTATAGGCTCGAAAGCCTACTACCAATTAAGCATATTAGGTGATGTGCATCTCTGTAATGAGAAGGGGTGTGGTCTAATGACATCAACACCCTATATCAGGTGTGCATAATTATTAGGCAATGTCCTTTCCTTTGGCAAAATGGGTCAAAAGAAGGACTTGACAGGCTCAGAAAAGTCAAAAATAGTGAGATATCTTGCAGAGGGATGCAGCAGTCTCAAAATTGCAAAGCTTCTGAAGCGTGATCATCGAACAATCAAGCGTTTCATTCAAAATAGTCAACAGGGTCGCAAGAAGCGTGTGGAAAAACCAAGGCGCAAAATAACTGCCCATGAACTGAGAAAAGTCAAGCGTGCAGCTGCCAAGATGCCACTTGCCACCAGTTTGGCCATATTTCAGAGCTGCAACATCACTGGAGTGGCCAAAAGCACAAGGTGTGCAATACTCAGAGACATGGCCAAGGTAAGAAAGGCTGAAAGACGACCACCACTGAACAAGACACACAAGCTGAAACGTCAAGACTGGGCCAAGAAATATCTCAAGACTGGTTTTTCTAAGGTTTTATGGACTGATGAAATGAGAGTGAGTCTTGATGGGCCAGATGGATGGGCCCGTGGCTGGATTGGTAAAGGGCAGAGAGCTCCAGTCCCACTCAGACGCCAGCAAGGTGGAGGTGGAGTACTGGTTTGGGCTGGTATCATCAAAGATGAGCTTGTGGGGCCTTTTCGGGTTGAGGATGGAGTCAAGCTCAACTCCCAGTCCTACTGCCAGTTTCTGGAAGACACCTTCTTCAAGCAGTGGTACAGGAAGAAGTCTGCATCCTTCAAGAAAAACATGATTTTCATGCAGGACAATGCTCCATCACACGCGTCCAAGTACTCCACAGCGTGGCTGGCAAGAAAGGGTATAAAAGAAGAAAAACTAATGACATGGCCTCCTTGTTCACCTGATCTGAACCCCATTGAGAACCTGTGGTCCATCATCAAATGTGAGATTTACAAGGAGGGAAAACAGTACACCAGACAGAGCTGGGGATTGAACCAGCAACCTTCTGGTTACAAGATGAGCGTCCCAACCCGCTAAAGCACAGTGCATCAAATCTATTTACCAATTGGCTATGGCTTTCCAAGTCAGCCAGTTTCATCTGAATACTCCGTTGTTGCTGGAGCGACTGGGTTAGTGCGTCTTTTGCGGCCATATTCCCCCTTTCCATCTCTTCCAGTCTTTTTTCAGCTTGTTCGAGTCTGGTCTCATGGCTAGCTAGCTCATTCGCCGTTTCTGCCTGGTTTATATTAATGTCTTTCTTGAAGCCGTCGGATTCGTCCTTCATTTCTTGTTTGATGTCTTTCTTATTCGTGGCAAACTCAGTTTTAAACTCTGCTTTAAGTGAGTAATGATGTCCTGGAAGCCTGCGTGGGGGTGGCTAGCTACATCTCCGTCCATCTGCTCGCCTTGCACGCTGTTCTCAGAATCAGAATCCTTTATTGATCCCTGGGGGAAATTATTGTTCGTTACAGTGCTGCATTATAAACAAACAGTAGAAAGACAGACAATACACAACTAAGAATAGCACCATATATAATATATACAGGCATATATATACATAAAGTCACTTATTAATAAATAGCTGAAAAAGAACGTGCAAGAAGGGTGTAGCTGTAGCAGTAACCAGTGTGTTAAGTGGATGCGTTGTAGAGGGAGCCACAGGCAGGAATGATTTCCTGTGTCGTTCAGTGGTGCATTATGGGTAATCTCTCACTGAACGTGCTCCTGTGACTGACCAGCATGTCATGGAGTGGGTGGGAGGTGTTATCCAACATTGTCTTTATCTTGGACAGCATCCGCCTCTCCGACACCACCTTGAGGGAGTCCAGCTCCATCCCCACAACATTGCTGGCCTTACGGATCAGTTTATTAAGTCTGTTGGCATCTGCGACCCTCAGCCTGCTCCCCCAGCATGCAACAGCATAGAGGATCGCACTGGCTACAACAGACTCGTAGAAAATCCTCAGCATTTTCTGGCAGATGTTGAAGGACCTCAGTCGCCTCAAAAAATAGAGGCGACTCTGGCCCTTCCTGTAAAGCGCTGTGTGTTTTTAGCCCAGTCCAGTTTATTGTCAATGTGTACTCCAAGGTATTTATAGTCCTCCACAATGTCAACACTGACCCCCTGGATCTTCCTTCAGACTCAGGACTATCTCATGTGATCAGTGTCCCATATAAGTGAATTTCTCCAAAGCCCATTATAATCATGGAGAAACACACTTTGCGACAGTTTCCAGTAAGAATATTTGATAGAACTTTAAATTTCAGTCTTCCAGGCCTGGATAAAAGATTCTTAAATCATGAGCTCACAAAATATCACCACCGTTGGATCACACGTCTCATATTCCTTATCTCAGACCATAAAATCATAATAAAATAACAAATACTAGAGCCAGTTCCAGACATGTCTAAGCACAAAACTGTCTTTCTCATAGAGGAAGAAAACAATCCAAACCTCACTGATAAACTCAACCTACTGCTAAGAAAAATCAACAGAAAACTCACAGGAGTTCCCCATAGAACAATACTGTGTGCGAGTTAGAACCTCAGATGCTGTAACATGCAGAGTTGCATTGACTGCTCCTGGATTTAATTAGTTTCTTATACTTTCTTGGTCTGAACTCAGACTTGAGTGTCACTCTGTGACAGTCTTTCCACCTGCTGTCACTTGATCTATCAAGGGGAAATGCACCTTATTTAGTTTCTCCAGGGATCAAATCTCAATCATAGAAAATGCAGTGCTCCGAATTATACATTACACAGTTAATTCATCATTTTCACTCTGTACCACTGCTCCTCATATCTCTCATCTGGCTGTGTGAAGCCCAGTGAACAACTCAGTCCAGGCCTTGAGCAGCCATAAACATCCCGAGGCATGCAGTCAGGTGCAAGAAACTCCACTCTCACCACACAGACATCGTTTCATGAGCAGAGAATGATAGACCTCGTTTGTTAAATGTACATATGTGTCCTCTGGATAACATAAATGCGTTCTGTGTAATCAGTGGCTTCTTATAACAGAGTCTGTATGTGGGTTTGTGTGTGTGTATTTTGTGTGTGGATCACTTCTCAGTGAATCAGCACTTCGGTTTAGGTGTGTGTGTCATTTCTCACTCAATCAACAAGTGCACATGTGTTTGTCTGTGTATCACTTCATGCTGAGTCAGAGTGTGTGTAGATGTGTGTGTTCATCACTTTCCTGTTCTGGTGTCTGGGCTAAACCACGGCCTGAAGCGTGCCCTGGGGTCCTGCCCTCCTCTTCAGTCTGTTTGCGTCCATTGCTGCTGCTCACAGTTCTGTCCATCCTGGTTCTGATCCCATTGGGGCGGTCCTTCCTTTCTCCAGTGTCCATGCTCACTGCAGGTGAAACCTGCATCTTCTTCTGTGTTTGTCCGTTCTGAGGTGCCTTTTGAGCTCAGTTACTCCTCCTGTCTCTGCCACGCCCTTTCTCTGCTGCCCGATCATCCGTGTTGGTCCGTCACTGTGCACAGTGTTAATGCAGAGTTACCAAGGTCAGCATTCTGTTGCTCGGCCTCACTTTTCATCCGTGCTTAATGGGCGTCTCATCACAGCTCTGTCAGCTGAAGCTGTCGGGGAATTTCCCCGTGTAGTGATAGCGCCCTCCATCTCCGCTGCATGAGATCCTTTCCTGTAGCACTGTTGACATTTTCAGATTGTTGTTGTGGGTCCAGCTGCTGCAGCGTTTGGTCAGGGCCACGTCAAAGATGGTAGAGGGGAGAGCAGGAGTCCAGGTCAGCCTCGGCTTCCAGGGCCGGCAAAGCAGCCTGTAATCAAGCATAAACAGAGAGGAGTGGACCAACAGGGAAATGATGTTGTGTTTGCTGTGTTACAGAGAAACACTGTCCTGTGTCAGCGTTTCTCCCCCTTGTTTGTTTTTTTAAATAATATAATGAACTCATAGCTCACCAGGATGACAGGACAACAGAGATGCATATTTAAAATATTACCACAAAATAGAATTTTCTTCATACAGTAATTACTTGTGTTTCTCAAGCAGCAGAAAACATCTCACAATTTGACTCTTAACCACTACATTTATTGTTTCATCACTGGTTGGTCATACCAGTCTCTTTTTTTAGTTTGTCAGTAGTGGATAAAATCAGCATTTTAACAACAAGTGTGTGTTAAGTTAAGTTAATATTGCTGAGAAGTACTGACGTGTTTATGAGTGTAAGCTGACTTTTGCTGCAGGTGTGTGTGTTTGCAGACAGGTTTGTATGTGTGTTTAGTGGAGCTGCAGATCCAGCAAAGCCTCTCTCTGCCTTAGCTCCCGTTTTTCTCCAAAAGGTGTTTCCTTAAAAGGAGCCTTCCTCTCACGTTTCTCTGCCTGTGTGTGTGTTTGTTTCACCTTTTGTTGCGATGCTCCGGACACTTTCTCAACCTCCACAAGTCAGTTGGCCCCAAATCTCGACCCAATTTCGATGTACTCTTAAACCCTTCATTTCTCCTTTAGTTCTCTGCTGTCCGTTCCACAGCTGCTGATTCTTGCTGGGTTATGTTAATCTATCATTTTGTTCCGGCTGCTGTGCTCGTGGTGGACGGTTGATCCAGGTCCGTAGTTACCTGTATTAACACACTAAGAGATTTATTTAAAATCAATTTCATCACTGGTTATTTGACACTCTCCCTGATTCTTTAAACACATTTCCCCTTGTTGCTAATTTAAATAATCCTGTGCCTTCTTTTCCCAATTCCTCCCGTTCTGCTTTAGTTTTTATGCATAATTCATAATAATTTACCGCTTTTTGTTTTTTGCTCTTGACTCTCCGTTTTAGACACTTTCCCCCTGCAGTCACACAGACTGCTTCTCCTAGCGCCTCCTTGGATCCACCTCACACTCAGCTCCTCCCCTCTGAGTTGGGTCATTTGCTCCTCCTCTTTCTATCTGCTTCACTGCGCTCTGGGAGACACTTCTCCCTCACACTCAACACACCATACAGAGCGCGTGTCTCGCTCTGCAAAATCCAAACACACGGTTTTAGAGGCAAATTTCAACTTTAAGCCTAATTTACTAACCCCAAAATTAACCCAGACAGTCTCTAGGCGCTACAGCGGCCAATGAACCCAGCTTGGAATCTAGAGTTGGATGTCTCGAAGCCAGTCTGGAGACCAAGACTGGCCTCAAGACCACTTTTACGTGGCTTACTGAGCTTAAGCCCGGGTCATCTTTTTCAGAAGCCCGGGGTCTTTTGGAGTGTAATTTGTTCCATAGTTAGATGCCTGGCTGACAACTGTATAAAACAAAAGCTACACACAATATTAGAAGCACATAGCGCACTGTCATAAATTCCCCCTAATTTTGGTATCGTCCGAGCTCAGGCACTAGGTGACTGAGCACAGCACTGACGCCTGTGAGAGGGGGGGGAGCTGCCGCCTGTGAGTTTGCTGCAGACAGAGGAGTTTGACCAGGTACCAAAGCAAATCATTCGTACTGTACAAATAATGTAAATATGACGGTGAATCACAAAGGATTGATATCAAACTGATCACGTGACCCATATTACGTTACTCGCTCTTCCAGTGAATCAACAAATGGTGAAATGAAAAGCCGAACAACAACAATGCTGTTTCTTTAGAGACTCTTAGCTTACATGTGTGTTTACAGTGGTTGCAAAAGTATTCGGCCCCCTTGAACTTTCCCACATTTTGTCACATTACAGCCACAAACATGAATCAATTTTATTGGACTTCCAGGTGAAAGACAACACAAAGTGGTGCACACGTGAGAAGTGGAACATAAATCAGACATGATTCCAAACATGTTTTACAAATAAATAACTTCAAAGTGGGGTGTGCGTAATTATTCAGCCCCCTGAGTCAATACTTTGTAGAACCAGCTTTTGCTGCAGTTGCAGCTGCCAGTCTTTTAGTGTATGTCTCTACCAGCTTTGCACATCTACAGACTGAAATCTTTGCCCATTCTTCTTTGAAACAGCTCCAGCTCAGTCAGATTAGATGGACAGCATTTGTGAACAGCAGTTTCAGATCTTGCCACAGATTCTGGATTGGATTTAGATCTGGACTTTGACTGGGCCGTTCTAACACAAAGAAGCTTCTGATTGGTTAGTAGAGTCCATGTGAGGGTGGCACAGCTGTGGATGCATATAAGGCAAAACACAGAGGCTGTTTCTGTGAAATGGGAACATCAGGAGATGTCAACCAAACACCAGGAAGAGAATCGTGGAGCTCCATAAGTGTGGCTCAGTTTGAATACAATTTGGTCTCTGTTCGCTTCGCTGGTTGAGTCCCCAGACTGCGCCCAATCCATCCTCCTTAGCCTCGTATTGGAATCCCGGACGAGCCCCCAGTAGTTAATATCAACACTTCACCGAGTTCTTTTTGATTCCTCAGAGGCATCCGATGGAAGACAAAACACTGCTCAGTAGACCATTTAACTTTATTTCTCTTCACATTACTTCTAGAGGGGAGATGCGTCCTGCATGACACGTTGCCGCGGATTTCAAAATGGTGGTGCGCCCCTGACAGTCTGATTACAGAAGCTCTCTCATTCTAGTCTAAACAACAGTGTCTCAGTAACTTTCCACTAGAGATGGTCCCCTCTTATCTACATTTTCCCAGGCAAGCGTGAGCGAGAGTCTACAGCTCTCTACTTCCCAAGAGCACATGGTCTCATGCCTTTATTTTTCAGGGCTGTGTCCACTTAATACTACACTATATAACTTTATAACACTTATTAATAAAAAAGCATAGCGTTATTGAGACTGCAAATTATTTAATCCCAACACTTACTTACAGCTGGGCTACACCGCCCATGAGGCTACATTCTTTAGGGTGATGCCTGTAACACTCTGCCTGTTGCGTTCATATTAGAGCCTCTTAGTGAGTGTTTTGTTTGGGTTTCCACCGACGTGCAATTACCAAAAATAGAAAGGGGACAGCCCAACATATGAAACAGGAAAAGACCGCTGTATAATCCATTTATTTCAACAAAGTAACTGTATTCTAAATACCACCTTTTAAACGTAAGTGTGACGGAATACAGTTACTCATATTTTGTATTTTAAATACGTAATGGCGGTACATGTATTCCCTTTACTCCCCAACGCTGACGGTACGTGGCTCATCAGCTCTGTACCAAAGAATGCTGCCACCTCCGTGCCCGACTGTGGGGAAGGTCTGATCATCTGACAGCAACACTTTCTCCCAAGGTTCTCTGAGTCATTAGGATGTTGTCTGTGTGTTAGCGATGGTGTTCTTGGTGGCTGTGGACCCAGATGCCTTCAGCACATTAACAAGCTCTGCCTGTGTGGTTTTGGGCTGATCCAGAGTCCTGTCGCCGTGGGTTCCGAATTCGGGTCATCAGTGGGTCGTGTAGCCTTCACAGAGTTCCTGCGAGTGCTAATCGGGCAGCTGGATGTGTGCTGATAACACACAGTCTTTTGTGCTGCTGTAGCTCTGTTGTGCAGCTAACATTGGTAACTGCTGCGAGGCTCCATGACCGCCACTGCTGTAAACACTCCCTCCAATGCAGTGAACCGAGCCATTCTTCTATTCCACGGCTCTCAGCTGATCCACCTTCCTCAGGATCATCCTCATCCTATGAGGCGAGACCTCCGTGGAGCGCTCTCTCTCTCTCTACAGTTATAATGACCTGCGACAGCGTGCAGAGTGAGCCACTCTGCTCCCGCTGGCTGCTTCATTGGCTGATTTAAAGCTACAGACAGCTAACAGCAGCCCGTGTGTGACATTGACATGGATACTTGGTCGATTGTAGGACCTTTAAGGTAAACGGGTATTTTTGACCTCGCTGCTCATGGACAGTCAATCCAACGCAGGTTTCTTCCTCCCCACTGTCACCAGGTGCTCCTTGCTGAGGATTGCAGTGTGATGCTCTGTGAGATGTTGCTGTTGTGAAACTGTGCTGTATTTGAAATGAAGTAACACTGAGTGGAGGATCATGTGTCAGTTAACAGGTCTGTTCCAGTTCACTGTGCGCCTGGCCTCTGAGACCGAAGCTCGCTTCACCTCCGTCGAACGAATCCATCACTACATCCAGGTACTGTTGCCCCTCGCTGGATCGTTCTACACTCGGTCCAGTTCTGCTCAGTTTTGGTTCCTGTCAGATTAAAACTCCTCCAAATTAAAAGCACTCGTAGTTTTTTGACAGGATCTGAAACGAAGCTGCTGCACCGGCGGTACCTCTAACCTGCATCTCCTGGCTTTGTCGGATTCTGGTTCTGATGTGCCGTCTGTGTCTCAGTCCCTGTCCCAGGAGGCGCCAGCCAGGGTCAAAGGTCGAGCCCCTCCGCCCGACTGGCCGCAGGAAGGGGAACTGGTGATGAAGGACGTGGAGATGAGGTACCAGGAGAACCTCCCTCTGGTCCTCAACAAGATCTCCTGCACCATCCGACCCAAGGAGAAGGTCGGCATCGTGGGCAGAACCGGATCAGGTCGGACCCGAAAGAGAGAGAGTGTGTGTGTGTTTGTGAGTGTGTGTGTAGTTCCTCTCCCTGCCTGTAGAAGGCGGTGTGCTGATGCTTGCCGTGTTTCTTCAGGTAAGTCGTCTCTGGGCGTGGCCTTGTTCCGGCTGGTGGAGTGCTGTGGCGGCTCCATTCTGATCGACGGCGTGGACATCAGTGACATCGGGTTGGCCGACCTTCGCAGCAAACTGTCCATCATCCCTCAGGACCCGGTGCTGTTCAGCGGCACCGTCAGGTACGAGCACCTGAGAGCACCTGAGGCACTTCAGGCCCGTGAGGAGGTGTCACACTCAGACTGTGTGTGTGTGTTTCAGGTCCAACCTGGACCCGTTTAACCAGTACAGCGAGGAGAAGATCTGGGACGCCCTGGAGAGGAGTCACATGAAGGAGTGTGTGAGTGTCACGCTGCTTACTGTGTACCACACGCCGTTCTTCTTCTTCAGCAACAAGTGTTTGTAACACTGACATTATATGACCGTCATGTGCCCCTCAGGTGTCCCAGCTGCCCCTGAAGCTGGAGTCGGAGGTGGTGGAGAACGGAGAAAACTTCTCGGTGGGGGAACGTCAGCTGCTGTGCATGGCCCGTGCGCTGCTGAGACGGTGCAAGGTGAGAACCTGAGAGGTCAGAGTGGCTCCGCCCCTGGCCTGTCCTCTGTCTCTGATCGGTTCGTTCTTCTCTCAGGTACTGATCCTGGATGAGGCGACCGCGGCCATGGATGCCGAGATGGATGCTCTGATCCAGGAGACCATCAGGAGCTCGTTCCACCACTGCACCACGCTGACCATTGCTCACCGCCTCCACACTGTCCTGGCCTCCGACCGCATCATGGTGCTCAACCAGGGGCAGGTACGGCCAATGGGAGCTCAGACATGCACCACCGCGGCCAATAGGAGCATAGCTGGTTGTGTGTGAGCAGATCAGTGTAAACACGTTGAAGCTTCAGTCACATGTTAGTTTGAAGGTTTTTGTTTCTTTAAATGATGAAAATAAAAACTGTGACGTTAAAGTCGCACAGATGGTGAGAGGCGGAGCTCAGAGTGGTTTGGAATGGAACTATTTCCCTGAAATATGGAACACTAGAATAAATTAGACACCTGTGTCATTAGTAATCAAAGTAACAAGCGGTATAAAACCCCAAAATCGAAACTTTGTTTCCTGTAAAAGAGAAAAAACAGACATAACACGCACCTCTGTAAACAGACAGGTATGGCCCCCTGGTGTCTGTTTTAGAGAGTGCAGGTTTCAGGTGTTCATTTTCAGCCCCGGGAGCTGCGTCCAAGACAACGCCTCGCACTGAGCAGTGACACACGCGTGACCATAAGTGTGTGGACGAGCTCGTGTCGCGTATGCTGACACAGAAGATCTGGTCTCTGTGTTTGAAGTGTTGTCGAGCTCCGCTAACACTCTCACCTGCTCTGCCTCCCTGTCTCTAATTGGTCCAGGTGGTGGAGTTCGACGAGCCGTCCAAGCTGCTGGCCAATGAGAACTCACGGCTGTGTTCGATGCTGGCAGCCGTGGAGAACAAGATCTCGGTGCGAGGATGAGGACGAAGAAGCTGCTGTACTGTAACTGACCTCAGGGTGGCGCTCGCAGGAGTCGCTCTGACTTACTGTTGCTTTTTTGCGACGTTCTTCTCTCGAATCATGTGACCGTCGTTTTTATGACCTGATGCGAAGCAGGTCTGTGCTCACTGAAGTGCTTCAAACATCTGTCACGTTGTCTGGTGGGCGGGGCTAAAGGACGCTGTACTTTAATCTTCTTTGTTGTTTTTATCGATGTTGTTTCGCCTCGACTGCGGTTTCCTTTGATCCAGAAGCTGATCAGCTATTTATGAATTTGTTCAGAATGTAAAGAGGACTGTTTTTATTCTAACCTGACACACGTGAGCTTCTCTACATTTTTATAGTCTCTTTTTTGCACGTTTGTGTAGATTTGATTGTTAGTTCGTAAGTGAAGCCTGTGCTGCCCTCTAGAGGAGAAGCACAGTAAGTACATATTAGTCCAGTTGGACTGTTAATGATTCTGTAACTTGTTTGATATCAGTGAAAAATGCCGCTTTTAATCTCATAGCGCAGCCGCTTTGTGTTTGTGTAGCGGCTGCGCTCAGGCTTCGTGTCGGTGGCTCCGTGATTAGACATCATGACATTTACTGCAGACCACGCCGGAAGCGCCCACGCACATGAAAACAGCAATTTATTAATCCTGATGTTTCTGTTTCCTCCGTTTATGGAGTTTCTTTTTCTCTTAAACGTCTTTGTTTAATGTGAAAGCGAGAAACCGATGCTGACTGCAGTGTGCGGGGCTCGAGCTCGGGCTGTGCACACGTCAGCGTGTCTCTGTAGCTGTTCCTATAAATAAACTACTGACTTTAACTCCACCTGTCCTCCTTACTTCCTGTCGTGTGGTCACTGCTCGATGTTCACGTTTGAAGTTTGTAACGAGTTAAAGCTCCTCTGGAAACTTACCTCACAGGTTTTTCTACTCTTGGATCTGGATATTGTCACAAAGAGGCTCCACCCACCTGCAGTACGACAGACCTTCTGTTTATGAGCAGCAGCCAATCAGAGGAACACTGTCTTGAAGGGGGCGGAGCTGAATCAGCTTCTTTTAAACCACAGATGAAATGAAGGCCTGTACTGGTCACTTTATTAGGTATGACACTGGAGCTCCTTTTTCTTTCAGAGCTGGTTTAATTCTCTGTGGCTCACAGTCTGACCATGTTTAAAGACACGTTACCTGCCCGTCGTGGTCACACAGTGCAGGATCTATTACAGGTCTAAAACTAAGGCCAGACATGAGATTGTCAAAATAAAACAGGAAGTTACTGACTAAACATGGAGAAAGGACCGTAACACAGAAGCATACAGACTACAAAAATAAGACGAGACTCACAAAATATAGCAGACACATAAATAATGGGAATCAACAACATACTGAGAAATCAAGAATACACTGAAACCTCACATCAAACACTCAAAGCTCTGAGAGGATCGGGGCCGTCATCGATTTTCACCCGAACATCATCTTTCATGAACACATAGCACAGTCGGACTCGCCCTGCCTCATGGTTCAGTCGGCGCAAGACTGAACCATAAAGACGTGGTTAACGATAAATAGCAGAGCAGTCTGCCTCGAGCTGGGTTCGTGAGCTTAGCTGACACTTTCAGTTCAGGAAAAAGTGCCACAGTCAGAGAGATGAAGGAAGAAGAGCGTACATCACAGAAGAGGAAGAGGTGTTGATTGGCTCGGCAGAGAGCTCGAGAGGATAGAGGTGTATGGATCGATCCAAATATGGATGGTATCGATACCAACGCTAGTATCGGTACTTTGGTTGTATCCATCAAGTTCAGTATGCAGCCCGCTGAACTGTGTTTATTATTCCTTTGGAAAAAATAAACGTCAAACATGAAAAACGTTCCCACCTTTGTGTGCGTTACAGACAGGAAAAACCCAAAAACCTGGTTTGAAAACACATGAACAGCTGAAAGGTGTGTTTCATTGTGTTAGCTAATTTTTGTGGAAAGTAACAATTGCAGGGATATAGTGGTGAGAACTGATCTCAAAAGTCACAGCACACGGCTCTCCTCCAGTCAGCTGCTGAGTAACTTTGGATCCACACCAATATATTTGTAGTGTGACACAGAAATACTGTGGATGTTGAGATGTCCATGTTAAATGACAGAAAGGTATACGTGTTCAAATAGCATCAGCTAACAGCAATGTTCCCTCTAAGCTGTGCGTGTCCGCCATTGCGCACAGAAAAAAAATCTAACCTAAATTGAAATCAAAATTAAAACTTTAACAATCCTGTTCTGCAGTGTTAGTCAGTAAGTGACTGGCTGCTCCCGTATGGGATCAGAACGATGCCACCTTATCCCAAAGTCCAGCCAATGATGCGATTCACATTCGTATATATGTCTGTGAAGGTTCTCAGTCATCCAGGTCATCGTAGTCTAAGGAGCTTGGAAAGAAAAGCGTCTGGACTTCTTTAAGTTGCTTGAAGATGTTTCACCTCTCATCCGAGAAGCTTCTTCAGTTCTAAGGTCAAATGGTGGAGAGTCCCAGATTTAAGCTCTGTGGGAGTAACAAAAGGACAAAGGGACCCCCTGATGATCCTCTAACTAATCACATGAGCCAAGGTGTGAAAACTACCTACGAAGCCTTAAAGCGAGACCCCACAAGCAGCTACAAAAAGAAAGTTATAGCTTGCCTTCAAGACCTTGAGAAGGACAAAATCATTGACCACTGGCTTTACCCAGGGGATGCCATACCCTGCATTTATGGACTTCCTAAGATCCACAAAAAAGGGGTCCCACTCAGACCCATAGTCAGTAGCATAAACTCAGCCACTTACAACATTTCAAAACACCTTGCTACCATCCTTGCGCCTCTTGTGGGGAACACCCCACACCACATCAAGAACTCCACGACTTCACCGACAAGGTCCAGAAACTTCCCCTGGATCCAGATGAAACCATGGTGTCCTTTGATGTAGTCTCTCTCTTCACTTGCATACCCACCACGGAGGCCGTGGAGACGGTCAGAAAACGACTACAAGAAGACAGCTCCTTGGAGGACAGGACCAACTTCACACCCGATCAGATTTGCACCCTGTTAGACCTCTGCCTCACCACTACATACTTCAAATACAACGAAGGCTTTTACAGACAAAAACATGGCTGTGCCATGGGCTCCCCCGTGTCACCTATTGTAGCCAACCTTTACATGGAGGAAGTGGAAAGGAAGGCTCTTGGCTCTTTCAAAGGAAGAGTACCCAGCCACTGGTACAGATATGTGGACGACACCTGGGTCAAAATCAAGACACAAGAAGTGGAATCCTTCACTGCGCACATTAACTCTGTGGATAAAAACATCAAGTTCACCAGGGAAGACACAAAGGACAACTGTCTGCCTTTCCTGGACTGCGCCGTGCACATTGAAGAGAACGGCAACCTCAACATCAAAGTTTACCAGAAGCCCACACACACGGACCAGTACCTCCTGTTTGACTCCCATCACCCTCTGGAACACAAACTTGGAGTAATCAGGACCCTACACCACCGGGCAGAACATGTTCCCTCTAAGCCTGAAGGAAAAAAGAAGGAACACACACATGTAGGGAAGCACTCAAAACGTGCGGCTATCCTAAATGGGCGTTCTTAAAGTCAGCAAAGAGGCACAGAAAAGAAGACCAGACACCAGCGAGGGAGGATAAGAAGGACAGACGCAACAACATTGTCATCCCCTATGTAGCCGGTGTATCAGAGAAACTCAGGAGAGTTTTCTCCAAGCACGACATCCTGGTGCATTTCAGACCCAGCAACACGCTCAGACAGAAACTGGTTCACCCGAAAGACAAAACTCCAAAACACAAACTTAACAATGTGGTGTATGCTGTACAGTGCAGCGAGGAATGCCCAGACCTCTACATCGGAGAGACCAAACAGCCACTTCACAAGTGCATGGCACAACACAGAAGAGCCACCTCCACAGGACAAGACTCAGCAGTCCATCTGCATCTAAAGGTCAAAGGTCACTCTTTGAGGATGCCAATGTTCACATTTTGGACAGAGAGGACAGATGGTTTGAAAGAGGAGTGAAAGAAGCATCTATGTCCACTGTGAGCGACCATCTTTGAACAGAGGCGGGGTTTACGACACCAACTGTCTGCCATCTATAATCCAGTTTTGAGTTCCTTCCCAGACGCCTTAACGCCCACTCACATCCTGGGCCATCTGACCTCAGGAATTCGCATGATAAGGTGGGGCCAGGTTTCACAATGAGCACACCTGAAACCCTGGCTGATTGTGACCCACACCCAGTTTCACACCTTGGCTCAGGTGATTAGAGGATCATCAGGTGGTCATGTGTCCCTCTGTGGGGGGAAACTCCCACTAGGTTTAAATCTGGGACTCTCCACCATTTAACCCTAGAACTGAAGAAGCTTCTCGGATGAGAGGTGAAACGTCTTCAAGCAACTTAAAGAAGTCCATTGGAGATGTGAGCAGGACAGACGGAACAATTGACGGAAAAAGTGTGGACTTTATACCAGTTTTTAAATTGTGTTGATCGGCCACGTTGGGCGATCGTGGCCTTGTAGTTCGTCTTGTAATCGGAAGGTTGCCGGTTCGAGCCCCGGCTTAGGGCCTAGTAAAGCGCTATATAAATACAGGCCATTTACGTAAAACCAGAGTTATGATAAAATATCTGCAATGTTTGTTTTTCTTCCTGAATACTGTCGTTGTTTATATTTACTGCGGGAAGAAATGGTGAAAACGGCGTTTTATAAGGAAAACGCTCGAAAGCCTGTGAGCAAAAACAAAAACAAACCTCCCCCCACCTTTCCTATTGGTGGAAAAATGTACCATGTGGACCAATCAAAAAATGATATGGCAACGTGGCATTTAGTTTAGGGAGGGGGAAGTTCTAAGAGTGACGGCGTGTTTTGAGATGTGAGAGATTTGTGACGTTCAATGCAAATCTTATGTAGTTAGTGTGTAGTTAGTGTGTAGTTAGTGTGTAGTCAGTGTGTAGTCAGTGTGTAGTCAGTGTGTAGTTAGTGTGTAGTCAGTGTGTAGTTAGTGTGTAGTTAGTGTGTAGTTAGTGTGTAGTCAGTGTGTAGTTAGTGTGTAGTTAGTGTGTAGTTAGTGTGTAGTCAGTGTGTAGTGTAGTCAATAGTTGTGTTGTGTGTGTCAGAACAATGAGGCGCCTGCTGAGTGTTACAGGTGTTACAGCAGTGACACATCTGCTGTTGTCAGGCCTGCAGGTATCAGGCTGTTGTTCTCCTTCATCTCATAGTGGACAGAAATTATTTTTTGGAGCGGCACAAATAATTTGTGTGGCATCAGATTTGATGCAGAACAGCTGATTGTTCTGTAAATAGTTTGAAATGTTTGTTTAAAAAACGCCTTGGCTGCATTTTTAGGTAAAAGCTGCAAAAAACTTTGTTGTTTGCATAACTCAGTTACTTTTTTGAAGAAGTAACTATATAATTAATTGGCCAACATTGGTCATTATTTACTGTATTTTGCAGACAGAGTTACAGACTCTCTCCCAGACCACAGACTCAGAATACAAGTCAGAGCTTTATTTAAAAAATAAAAAAAAAGAAAGTTGTGTTTTCAAAATTGGAGTTGAAGTTATTTTTACTTCCAATAGTGTTAACATGCTGCACAGGTCATGAACAAGATTTTTTTTATGGTTTCTTTTTATGTTTGCTTATCCTGTATTCTCTTCTACGTTTAGTAATGGAGAGTGCTTATAACCCCGTTTTGATGTTAAACCTTTTTCATTCAACCAGAACAAACATGTCCGTCATACAAAACCAGAGCCAACATGGTAAATAAACGTGCCATTTAACTGCAATAGCATAGACTGTATGAAGAGAACAAAAAGTGATTCATATATCAAAATGACTTTGTTCAGAAGTTTCTGTCTGTTTTGATGTCCCTGAGGTGTCTGATCCTTCAGCCTGGTCTGTGTCCCGCAAAAGCTCCAGAGACCGTCCACAGGAAGCACAAAAAGGAGTGAAGAGGCTGAAGCTAACACCACAAAACGGGCAAAACATTTTCCAGCTATTTTTAGTGCAGCGAGCACCTTCAGGGTAATAACGAAGCGCAATGAGGAGTTACTTTCTCGACGTTTGTTGACATCCCGCGTTTAGCTGCTGCTTATTCTTCTGCCGCTAATTTAAAGGCACTTTACTGCCACCTGCTGGGCTGGAGTGTGGACCATGACGGTTTTAAGGTCTGGATATTTTCTTAAGAAAATCCCCGTGACATTTAAAAATCTGAACATCATTATCTCACCCATACTCTTTTGTAAAATCTCTTCAAACATTAACTGAACACTACTTCTCTGAAAAGCCCTCGCTTAGCTGACTACAAATCACTTTTCCGTACTACAAATATGGAGTAAGCCTAATCGTTGAGTCACTTCCGGTATTTCAGACAATCCCTTTCTGTCAAGAGCCACTTGTTAATTTGTTGCAGACTTGTTAAAATGTTTTCGGAAATGTTATTTTGTTGTTGATGTTTTAAATGTGATTTGCACTTCCCAGCCACCGTAGTATTTTTCCCTGGTTTTACTACCACACTGGGGCACATGTTCACCCTCACATGGAAGAAGTAATCTGATTGGCATGGTAGTATGTAGCATGTAGTTTGAAGCAGGGATTTCGTAGTGCCCCATGTGTAGCGCTGGAACCCAGTCAGGATGTGTTTCATCCATTTCATAGGCTGGTTTGCTGCAATAATGAAAAACAATTAGCAACTCTATAAATAGAACATTTATCTACAAAATCACTCATTAGGATGTTTGTTCTAATTTGCTATGACCTCAGAGCGCATTGAAAATAAAACTAATAGGCTATAAAGAGTAATATGAACTTATTTGGATCTTACCTGAATGAAAATGTCTGTAGCACCAATAGATATCTGGGGATGGTAGCGAACTGGATATCAGCTCGTCTCACAGCTGCTATCCAGGCTAGACGCCTTCTTTTGGTAACACCCGATACATGAGCTCCTTCGTGATGCTTCCAGGTGGGGAAAGAGTAAAAAGAGAGCCCGTTTTCCAGCTTATTCCCTTCCCGATCGTCCGATCTAACAACTGACAACACAGCAAGGACGAACCATTACTGATGCTTGCACTCCTCTAGCCATTTGTTTGGCCTGCTAAAATGGCGCCTCGGTGGTCACGCCCTCTCCAAAGCCCTGGGAGACAGTTGGTGTGGTAAGCCCCGCCCTCTATTCAAAGATGGTCGTTCACAGTGGACATAGGCTGTGTCCCAATCCAGCGACCGCACGCTTCATAGTACGGGCGAGTATTGGTCAAACTGGGCAGAAAGTCTACAAACACATAACATCCTTATAGAATATGATGTAACACTATAGATCAACTTAGCTCAGAATATATAAAGCATATAAACAGTTACAGCAATATGATGCAACAAACACAGCAGCTACTGATCCAAAATACTCAAAGCTTCATAGAACTGAAACCAACATTTATTTTAGCTCCATTCTGCTGCTGATACACACTTTAGGTTTCTGAACATTAAACTTGTTGCTGCCTTTCATAGTGTGTAACTTGAAGGCCCTGAGTACTCTGAGTACTTTCTCCCACACTGGAAACACTGGGATGATCACATTATGTGAACATTACCTAATAAGACTGATTCAGCACAGACAGTCATGTTAAACTTTCCTAGCAGTCCTTCACAAACAGGGAACAGTCTGTCTATTCTCTCCATCTGTCAGCTGCTGCTGGCTCTTCCTCCTCCTCTTCCTCACACACTGCCGAGTTTGTCCTGGTGGATCATCAGGGCTGCAAAGCCTCACAGATGATGTGCAGCAGTGTGTCCCTCAGTCTGTCCTCACTCTGGACACTTGCAGTCGTCACACATGGAAATCAAATGTGTGATAAGCTGCAGGATTCAAACACAAGTGTAACTTATAAACACATGTTCATACTTTTATTCCACAATCAGAGAGAAAGAAACAGAGAGAGAGTGCAGGACAGACAGACAGGTGACAGTCTCAGGTGTACACACTGCTACACAACAGCACAGAGAAGCAGGATTTAGTGTTTGTGTTATTACGAGTGTAAACAAGAAGAGTTCCAGATGGTGCAGTGGACACATGTGTGACTGCTGTGATTAAAGCATCTTTCTTTCAGCTTAACGAGTGAACCGTCAGCTCGTTCAAACACACGTTAAAGTGCGTTTGGCTCGACACCACCGAACAGAGGCAGCAATATAACACAGCTCACATTAACAGTGCAGTGGATCCTGCTTGTGCCGTGATGTTCAGGACTGCAAACCGAGCAGCATCACTGACTTTCAGCTTGTTGTGTTTGTGGATATATGACTGACTTTAATTATCCACAAAATCATCACAATCTCTGTAAGATTAAGGTCGACTATTGAACGGCGTATATTTAAAGGCTTTAAAACCAAGTTAGTACAAACATCACTAATGTCACATGACTTTGCCGACATGTGACCAACAGTAATGTTTTAATGTTCTTCATTATTAAACATTTGTACATAAATAAGTGACACAATATTCAGTACTTACTTTTGAAAGTTTACTCTTCGGCCGCTCCGCTTCAGACATCCATCGTTTTTTTCCGAACAAATTATCCACACCCACCACCGCGCTATGAATTGTGGGATATATGGGACCACGAAGTCTACACCGGACCACACTTCAAATTTGGGGACATGAACGGTACATTTGTTGACTGCATTTGGAGTACACTTTGAATTGGGACACCCTTCGTGCGTCGCTGTGACATAATCGGTCTCCAAATGCGTGCGGTCACTGGATTGGGACACAGCCATAGATGCTTCTTTCACTCCTCGTTCAAACCGTCTGTCTTCCAGTTCAACATGTGGACACTGGCGTCCTCAAAGACTGACCTTTGACCTTTAGATGCAGATGAACAGCTGAGTCCTGTTGAGGTGGCTGTTTGGTGTCTCCAGTGTACAGCTCTGAGCTGTCCTTGCTGCACAGCTACACTACGTTTTTTAGTTTGTGTCTGCATGTGTGGCTGGGTCTGAAGGACACTGGGACGTCGTGGTGGCGAAGACTCCTGAGTCTGCCTTCCACAGGGTGGAGGTACTGCTCTGTGTGTGGGAGCTTCAATGTTAATGTTTCCATTCTCCTCAGTGTGCACAGAACACTCCAGAAAACCACGATCCTTCCACTGAGCTGATGTGTTGGCTGGTAAATGGATGAATAGACTGATACGTTGATGGGTGGATGAATGGTTGAATCGATGGATCCTCTGTGGAGGTCGTCAAGAGCACCAGATTCCTTGGTGTCCAGCTGGTGGAGAACCTCTCCTGGTTAACACCAGCTCCATAACTAAGAAGGCCCAGCAGTGTCTCTACTTCCAGTGGAAGCTGAGGAAAGCCCATCTCCCTCCATCCATTCTCACCACCATCTACAGAGGGACTATCGAGAGCATCCTGAGCAGCTGCATCACTGTCTGGATGGTAACGGCACCGTATCGGATCACAATGCTCTACAACTGTTAGTGAGAGCAGCTGAGAGGCTGGAGCCTCTCTTCCCTCCATCAGACACCTGTCACACCTGCTGCATCTGCGGAAAGAGGTACTGGAGCATCCGGGCCCTCACTGCCAGACTGAGGAACAGGTTCTTCCCCCAGAACTTCAGACTCCTGAACACATGCACACACGCACACACACACACACACACACACACACACACACACACACACACACACACACACACACACACCTTAATACATCAAGTTACCTTTTGCACAACCCACTGTCATTGTTGCACTTTTCTTTTGCACTGTTTTTTGTTTTGTTTGTTGCAGTTTTTGCACACTTTGCACGTTATGTAGTCCTGTGTTGATTGTGTGTCACATGGAGCATCGTGGTCGTGGAACGAATCAATAGACTGATACGTTGATGGGTGGATGAACAGGTAACTGGATGGAGCCGCCCTCTCGCTCCGTGTACCCGCCTCCACAGCGCCACTCATCGGCCTGCATAAACTTTTTTCCCGCTGTTGTTACTTCCTGTTTAGTCCGGAGCGGAGCCTCGACTGTCCCCCGGGTCTCCGCCGGTGTCCTCTGCCTCTTTGTGTCCGTGTGTGGCCGCTCGGTCTCGGACTCACAGCTCACCTCCAGCCTCCGTCGACCCTCCGGGAGGACGCGGGTTCGGTGTCCGGGACTGCGGGTAGGAGCCGGGCTGAGCTCTCCCGGGGAGCCGGTGTCCGCCTGGTTCTTCCGCCGTGCGGTCCCGATGGATTTTACTTAAATGTGTCCCCGTGAAGCCGCAACAGTGCGCCGTGCTAATGCGCTGATTAGCCGGCTCTGCTAACCAGGTCAGTTCAACGCGCTGACCTTAAAGTGCTGTTTTCACTCACTTCGAGCTAAAGCTGCTAACTTCCAGCGCTGCTAGCCGCCACTGTAACTCCTCCGAGTCCCTAAAACTGCGCTTTAAACTGGGCTTTGAGAGTCTCCCGGGTGTCGGAGCTCTTTCGGGTCTCTGACTTAATTGGACTTGTTGTTTATATGAAGTTTAACTCCGGTTTAACAAGTAGGGCTGTTAAACACTGCCTGTCAGTGTTTGCTAAGTTTGATTAAATGTTGTTTAAATGGACTAAGAGCCAAAGTTTACTCGTGAAACAGTTCCTTAAATCTAAGAGAAGCAGGCAGAAGGTCAGCCCACGCTCAGCGAAGCCTTTATTCGGCTTTATTTTCAGTCTTCAGCGGACTGACTATTAAATTCAATGTTGTGTGATTGAGGTTTTGAATGGGGTGGGCCGGGGCTGACCAGTAAAGCTGGGTTTAGATGTGGATTAAAAGTTTTCATTTGGCCCTAAACTGTTTATAAAATGTTAAAATGATTTAAAAATACAAACTTCAGGGTTTATCGAGGATCCAGGGACACACAGGATGAGTTTTCACCGGGGGCTTAATGTCCTGTTAGGCGTAAAATTAGACGTTTCTTTAACGAGGTTTTGAATGGAGTTTTGACGCTAAGCCTCTTGTTGTGTTAAAGTTACTTATTTGGGCTAAACTGGGCTACGCATCGAGTCCTGAGTTAAACTGGGTTAGTACCTGAGTTGTGTACTGGGTTCACTGGTGGGTGTCAGTTTACTGTGGTTAGGATTAGACTCTGGATTGGATCATGTGCTTTTTAATTGGACTAAAACTGTGAGTTAAAGGTAGTTTTGGGGAAACTGTGTTAAACTGGGGTGCTGTTGGCATCGGTACTGGGTGTTGAGCGTTGAGGCGGGCCTGGTGGGTTTCTGCTCTGTGTTCCCGACCCTCACAGGTGTGTTCTTGTTCGTGTCTCATGCAGTTGGTTCCGGTCTAAGCAGGTTTGGTCCCAGCTTTAGCTCACCATGGCAGAGCTCCACCAGGCGCCCACCTCGCTGTGCTGCTGCCGTAAATCCCTGCCGGACTCCGGGGGCCGGTGCTCCGGGGACTTGGCCCGGCCCTCTGCGGGCCTGGGTCTGGAATCCCAACGCTGCCCCCTGGTGGATGTGGCGTCCGCATCGAACTTCAGGAGCTTCCAGCTGTGTCACTTCCACCTGGACCTGCGGCTGAACTTTGCAGTGAAGGAGATGAGCGGCTGGCTGGTTCTGGACCTGGTTCCGGTGCAGCCGGGGGTCTGCTCCCTGATCCTGGACTCCCACCCTTCTTTATTGATCCACTCCATAGACTGTAAGGTGCCGGGGGCCGGGCAGCAGGAGCCCGTGTCCCTCACGTACCGCGTGGACCCGTTCACCGACTACGGCTCGTCGCTCAGCATCAGCCTGCCAACCGCGGCAGTGAAACCAGGCCGGGCGGTCCAGATCACGGTCCGCTACACCACCACGGACGGGCCGGCGGTAAGGAGACGACACGGCGTCTGTACAGCGTGAGCATGCTGAAGGTGACCACAGCGTGACCCGTGTGTGTGTGTGTGTCTGCAGATCTGGTGGCTGGACTCGGAGCTCACCTGCGGTCAGGTTCGTCCTCTGGTCTTCACTCAGGGTCACTCAGTGTGTAACCGCTCCTTCTTCCCCTGCTTCGACACGCCAGCCGTCAAGAGCACGTACACCGCCACGGTCCGGGTGAGTCACACGGAGCCCAGGTAACATCAGAGCGGTGACAGAAGGCGTTTCCTTAAACACCTGCACTCACGCCGTTTCTGCTCGTCCTCCTCGGCAGGTCCCGGATGGCGTGACGGTCCTCATGAGTGCGTC
>NC_141357.1:40338026-40473026 GCF_057382095.1 Aulonocara sp. 'chitande type north' Nkhata Bay | reverse complement strand
CACACAGTCACACACACACACACACACAGTCACACAGACACACACACACACACACACAGACACACACACAGACACACACACAGACACACACACAGACACACACACACAGTCACACAGTCACACACACACAGTCACACACACACAGTCACACAGTCACACACAGTCACACAGTCACACACAGACACACACACACAGACACACACAGACACACACACACAGTCACACAGACACACACACACAGTCACACAGACACACACACACAGTCACACACACACAGTCACACAGACACAGTCACACACACACACAGTCACACACACACACAGTCACACACACACACAGTCACACAGACACACAGTCACACACACACACAGTCACACAGACACACACAGACACACACAGTCACACACACACACAGTCACACAGACACACACAGTCACACAGACACACACAGTCACACACACACAGTCACACAGACACACACACAGTCACAGCGTCCACATACTTCTGCTCCACGTTTCCATAGATTTACATTTCATCAGGATGTTTTACATGCTGCTCAGAGTCATGTGACCAGCGTTTGCATCGTGTGTGTGTCACAGGATTACATCTCAGAGTTTAAGTTTAAGAGCGTGGTGGCTCAGGACCTCATAGACTACTTCCTGTCTTACTTCCCGGAGCTGAAGGATGCCGCCGTCGCTAAGAGAGAAGGTCAGGAGACACTTTCAGCTCACCTCATCAGCAGCCTCCTAGTCTTCTCTGTGACATCACTTCCTGTGTGTATGCTCGTCCTCAGGTCTAGAGTTTGAGCGTTGGCTGAGCGGCTGCGGCCCGCCTCTCTACGAGCCAGACCTGTCAGCGGGCGGCGCTCTTATCGGGCCCGTCCAGGATCTGTGCGACCTGTGGAGGAACGCTGACCCCCCTGACCTAGAGGCGCTCGCGACCTTTGACCTCTCGACCTGGAGCACCTTTCAGATCGTCCTTTTCCTGGACCGCATGCTGGACCACTCGCCGCTGCTGCACAGTAAGTTGCCGTAGAAACACTGCAACACATCATTCAGAGCCTGCAATAATCTGCTCGAGTGCAAAGTACTCGAGTATTTGTACTCCGCAGCATGAAACATACGAGTACTGATGAAAGGGGTCATGTGACATCCTGTTTGCTGCAAATGGTTGGTGACGAGGACGTGGGCCGTTTCTCAGTACTCACGTCTGTACTGACGTCCTCGCTAGTCTGGACTCCGTAAGTTCACACGGGAGTTCGGACTTCCCGAGAACGCAGCGCGATCGTTCTGCTATTGGAACGGCAGTGTACGTGATGACATCACAGCTCCACCCCCTCTTAATTTAACTGTTACACATGATGCAGCAGATTTACTTCAGGAAAAAGATATTTCAAAAAGTATCTTCAGCACTTTGACGGATCATCAGTTTCATACAGTGAAGCACGATCACTACATGACACGTGTCTCCCAATCAACATAGCGTTAGTAAACACTCAGGGCAGACAGCTGGTTTGGAACAAATAATCAGATCATTGTTGGAGCAGCGTTCAGGATCTCCACGCATCAGCACGCCGTTTCTGCTCCCGGTGAAACTGCTTCCTCCTGAATTTAAATATTTTGATGTTAGATTTGTTACTTTGACGGGAACAGTACTGCAACTGATGCCGGAGCACAAGTACAGATGTTGAGAAACTGCCTTGATGTTCCTCACCGCGCAGAACACAGGAAGTGATGTGACAGGTGTCCACTGAAGGTTCAGTGATGAATGATGATGTCACTGCGCAGGTGTGATGGCGAGCCTGTCGGACTCGTACTCGTCGCTGTTCGACGGGCTGAACGCCGAGGTGCAGATCCGCTGGCTGCAGATGGTGGTGAGGAACAGCTTCTACCCCGACCTGCCGCGAGTGCGAGCCTTCCTGCACAAACACGTAAGTTCCGCCCACCTGCCTGTTGCGACGTTGAGCCGATCAGAACAGACATAGTTTTAAGGGGGTCGCTCAGCTACTCTGTCACATGTTTGCCCCTCCCTCTCCGCAGACGTCCAGGATGTACACAGTGCCGCTGTATGAGGACCTGGTTGCTGGGGTGATGAAGTGTGTTGCCGTGGAGATCTTCTACCAGACACAGCGGCGGCTGCACCCGAACCTCAGACGCACGCTGCAGCAAATCCTGTTCCAGACCAGCTCGACCAATCAGAATGGCTCCGCTCTGCCTCCCTCCTCCGGCTCCACCCCCCCGCAGGAGCCAACCGCTGCCGTGGCGACTGCCTCCCCTGGCGGAGCCACCGGGACAACTGCCACCATTGCTCTGCGTGATGTCAACGTCTCGGCGTGATGCCCGGACTACAGGAAGTAGAAACAATCAACAGGAAGCCTCACTCCAGATGTTTTAAAAGGGTTGATGTGGGTCAAAGGTCACTGCTTGAAAGCTTGACCTGTGTCTGGCGCTCCCGAGGAGGGCCCTGGTTGGACCCTAGAGTGTTTTTATGCGACTGACGACAGAGCAGAGGTCAGGTCGTTCTTCTCAGCTTCTGGCAGAAACGCGCCACCAGAGCGGCGTCGTGTAATTAGGTTGCGTTCGTGCTAACTCGCTCAGCGACTAGGCTGTGTGGGCGGAGTTCGACCGGGCAGGGACGGAGACGCCATGCTTGCTGATGATTCAGTGAGAAAAACATTTCAGCCTTACGCTCGTTCTCTGCCCGTGCGCTCACTGCTGGTTGGTTTCGCCGTGAGTGCCTTTGCCTTGTTGAAGTCTCTGCCCCCATCACTGTGTGGGCGGAGCCTCTGTGACAGTGTTTAAACTCTACCTCCGCTTGTGTGGACTCACCTGAAGGACCTCAGAACACCAGCAGATCACCTTAACGCTGCCTTCGTGCAGCTGGGAACACGCGGCCTTCTGTCTGTCCTGGCTCTGAAACGTCCCACCGACACTGAACGCCTCCTCGCTCTCTGAATGTTGAAGATAACCTCATGTTTACCTGACCTCTGACTAAACGAGCCCACGGACCGGTCCGATGGGCGAGCTCGTGTTGCCTGTTTGTTTTTACTGTTTTATGGACGTTTGTTTTTATGAACTGCTGACCCTTTAATAAACACCGATATCCAATCAGAATCCATGGAGAAAATTCAGAACCGAATGAATGCATCTTTTATTTATATTCATGAATTAGCGTGTCAATAACTGAAACTGTTTCCTGTTTGATCACGTGTTTGATTTACAATAAAATGATTGTCTCTATGGGTGCTTTCACTCTCAGATCAGGCCGGAAAAGTCGGACGTGTTAGGCGTTAGCTTGAAGGGGCATAAGTGCCGGAAGCTCTGAGGCCTTCCGTTCACAATAAAAGCTGGAGGAGCGGTCCGTTACAGGATGATTCAGCGGTTCGTTTGATCTCGTCCGAGCAGCGGAAGCCGGAAACTCGTCACGGGCTCGAGTTTATTCAGGGGTTGGATTCTGCTGTGAGCTCATGAATTCAGCCCGGATACAGGTGAGGGACGTGACGTCACAACCAGGACGGCGGGAAAAAGAAAAGCGTTTCTGGGTCGAGGACATTTGTTCTGTACCTTCAGGGAGTTTGAATATGCGGACCTACAAAATAAATTGGTAAACGTAATTTAAAAAATAAGATAAAATAACTACATAACATATAATTAATAAATAAAACTGATTAAGAACAAAAAGCCCCAAAAGAAACATGACCTTTAACGTGGAGACTGAACCTCTGACGTTGTGACGTAATAACGTGCAGGTGTGTGTGTGTCATCATTTCTCAGAGTCGATATTCTTTTTATTTTTGCCTGTGTTCATTCAGCTCTTATTCTGAAGGGTCCGAGCGGAAGTGTGTTCGTGCGTGTGTGTGTGTCTTGACGGCGTCGGGAGGAGACGGAGCATCAGACACGCAGAAGCTGGACCGACACATCTGGACCGAGAGCGAAATCTCTGGAGCGGAGACGCGCACGAACGGAGCGCGGGCGCGCGGACAGGTGCACAGCTGTGTCTCCTCAGCGTCATCCCGTGACCGCCAAGCCGGGCTCGCGGGCATGGCGGAAGAGACCCGCGTCATCTACCACCTGGAGGACCAGGACACCCCCTACCTCGTCCGCATCAACGCGCCCGCGGAGCGCGTGACCCTGGCGGACTTTAAGCACGTGCTGAACAAACCCAACGTGAAATTTTTCTTCAAGTCCGTGGACGACGACTTCGGGTGAGTCACGTGGTCCGTGCGCTCATTGATCCGTGGTCGGGTGAGTGTATTGTTCCCGTCACGCGATGTTTGTTATTCTTAAGGTACAATCACCCTCCTGCGCATGTCAGGGTGGAGCAGCTGAAGCTGACCCTCAGCAGCAGCAGCAGCAGCAGGACCTCAGGCACCTAACAGGGAGCGCCCCCCACCTACCTCCTGTCCAGGTGGAACAGGTGTTGTCCCCTCAGAGCTTGAGGTCAGAGGTCAGCCTGGAGCCACGCCTTTGGCGCCATCGGGGGTGCTCCGCCCTCTTTCCAGTCCTACACTTGGAGAAACCTTAAGGTGGCAGCAGCAGAGCCCGGTCGGAGCCTGGTGCTGAGCTGCTCCACCCGATGCTGCACCTGTGGCCTCGGGGTCAAAGGTGGGCAAGTCCGCTGTACCGCACGTGTGCAGCAGCTGTGGTGGACAAGGCGGAGACTGGGTGGTTCTTCCTGACAGGAAGTTCTCTGGAGAACATGTTGCTCCGCTTCATCCACCCACTTTCAAATCTGTTCACATCTGTGGCGTCCCCGTGACATCGGGCTCCCCAACATGTTCCCGCCCTCCGGTCTGAGGGTGGCGCTCCGGGGCTCCTTCTGCACGTTTCACTTACTCTGGTTTTTGCTGTTTTCACGTGAAAGAGCTTTTATGGAGCGGCGCTGTGACGTGGGCACGCTGCAGCAGGTTCCACGCCTCAAACTCTTCTGCACACACAGGTCACAGTCTGTGCAGTTACACACTGCTGTGTGTCCAGCAGTCCAGCCTGTGCTTCAGTTTGAGCTCTCCTCATTTTTATTCACTCATTTACTCTGAACAGCTGATGAAACAACTGTTTAATAATCTGAGCTTCTATAATCCCACACACACACACACACACACACACACACACACACACACACACACACACAGGGCTTTTATGACAGACTGTACGGCTGCGTGGAGATGCAGAGCTGGTTTCAGGGCTCGGATTATAACCAGGTTCAGGTTTGGGGGATGGTGTCTGTGACTGTGTCCTCACAAAGATAGGCAGACCAGCACATGTGTGTGACCCCTCTCAGCTGATGCTGCGATGATCGATCGTTCTGCTCAGTATTGATCTGTGACTCTGAGTGTAACAAAGAGGAGGAGAACACCCGGCGGGGTTTGTGTCCCCGCCACAGCTGCAGTAATACTCAGATTGTGAATATGAGATGTATGTAGCAACCATAACACCGCCCACTTTAGACCCTCAGCGTTGTTGTCGTGATGTTAGTCCAGTTTGTTTGCATCTCTCTCCTTCTAATTGGCTGCCCCTCACAAATATGAGGTTTTGATAGCAGGTGGGTGTGGCTTTTGTCTACCTGATATGCCCACATGTGCTATTAGATATTTTTAGAGTACTTATGTTTAATTTTCTTTCATGGCTAATCCTGATGTGTTACAGGGTGGTCAAAGAGGAGATCAGCGATGATGACGCCAGGCTGCCCTGTGTGAACGGACGGGTCGTCTGTTGGGTCAGTAACACACGAACATGGTACAGCTGAGTTTATGAGGACTGTTGACGATGATTGAGGACAAACTCTAAAATCGTTCCTTTGTCTCAAAACGACACAGTCAGCCAAAGCACACACCTGCAGGCACACCTGCATGCACACCTGCAGGCACACCTGCATGCACACAACAGCTTTTTTCAGTCACATTAAAAGACTGAAAACACATTTTGTTGTGTTATTTATTGGATAACTGGAAGACACTGAATGGATTCTAATTAGAAGCTTCCCCACTCTTAAACCTTTATTACAGAAAATTCTTTGTCCCCACAATGTCAGTTGTAATTTGTGTCCTCACAGTGGTGGTAAACAGGCACAACTCGCACACAAACACACACACAGGTGTGTCCTGAGCCTTCAGGTGTTCATCATGTCTCTCCTTGCAGTTGGTGTCATCAGACACCTGCCAGCTGGATTTCAGAGGTTCAGATGTCCAGTCTGTGGTCACGCCCACCAATTTAGCCCCGCCCCCTATAGAGAGGACAGGTGGTATCGGAGACTCCAGACCGCCATCCTTCCAGTGAGTACACCGGGGCCCAGAATGCAACACGTGTTGTAGTGCAGGCCTCAATGCTGACAGGAAGTGATGTCATGTCTGTCTCAGTGCTGCCACTGTGAGCCATGATGAGCTGCAGGGGTCAGAGGTCAAACCTGCTGTTTCAGAGAGGCTGCAGAGGAAAGATGTGGGTGAGCAAGGTAAGATGCAGAGAGAGAGAGGTGTCACCTGCACACCTATTAAACAGTGACAGGCATTTCCTGCCATCTGCTGATTGGCTGTGGTCTCTACAGGTGATCGCCTGAATGGCCACGCCCACTGCCCAGCTGATAAGAGGGGGGTGGAGCCAACAGGTGGCGGCGACAGTTCATCGACCCAGCAGAGCAGCGAACTGGAAACAACCAGTTTCTGCTCCTCTGAGGAAGACTCAGGAGGAAGGTCAGTCTCACTCACAGACACGCCTACCTGTACCTGTGAGGACCCTCAGTGAACTCTGACCTCTCGATGATGCTCATAATCAGCAGGTTAACACTTTCCCTCTGCTTTAAGTATGTAAGGTAAGCTCATGACATCATCAGCAGACCTCGCTGTGATTGGTGGGTTTGCTATGACATGCACTCGCCGCCCTTGGGTCTGCTTCTTCTGCTCCAGTAATCCTGTTCACACGCCGCTCTCCTTCTCCTGCTCTGATTGGCTGCTGCAGGTCAGGTGACTAGCGCTGCAGTCTGTATTGTCCCGCAGATAAAAGCGTCCCAGCTCATCCATGAGCAGAAATAATGTGTTCCCGCCTCTGTCCGTCCGTTTTTGCAGGTTTTCTCTGGATTTTAGATTTTTTTTAGTTTTAAATTTGAGCCTCGCAACATTTTTATGAAACATCGCTCACAGGTATGTGCATGTCACCTTTCTTTTAATGATCATAGTGATAAAAATAATCATGTATTTATTTGGACTTAATCTGTGAACAAATGATGTTTATTTTGATGACTGTTGTTAAACTTTCATCAATAATTTTTAATATTGATGATAATAATAAATGACAGCGACGACTTTTAGTCTCACTTCCTTTTATTCATTTTATTAACATAAAATCAGACCTTTCGGACGTTTCCAAAAACAGACAGTGAGTTTATGTCCAGTGAAGGTAACAAAGTGATACCCTCGGCACAGCGGTGATGCTCGTTTCCCACATCCTGACCAGACAAAGAAATTAGTTTGGCGAGGAAACGTTTCCCCCCGAGAGCCGACTGAAGCTCAGCCAGCGAGGCTCGATGTACAGCAGGCGTGGCCAGCTTCAGCTTCCCGATGACGTTCCTAAGCCAGCATTCGGGATACACACAAACACATATACACATAAAGGGGGAAACAGGGGACTGAGAGAGGAGCCGAGACAACAAACAAGACACAACAGATCTCAGTGAAGGCGCGTGGGTTCGTGCGTCCGCTTTCCTTCAACACATCGAGCTTTTTTCCTGTTTGTTTGTACAAATATTTACATTTTGTCTTTAATTTTTCCCGACTGAGTGACCACGCCCAACCACACAGGTATCTGTAAGCTGTGAAGTCAGTCGGACTGAACCAGGTGTGCTTCCCTCTGTGACATCATTTCAGGTTCAGCCAATCAACAGAGCAGAGCAGCTCCTCACCGCGTCTCATCAGGCGTCAACGCCGCCGCCACCGGAAACCCAAAACACAGCGGATGGAGAGGGTAAACACACACACACGCACGCACACTGACATCAGATGGCGTTATTGACAGAGTTCAGACACTTCCTATTTTTTCCTGTAACAAACGACTTGATTGGTCGGAGGCCATCGGCGCCTCCTCAGCTGTGGCGGCGCTGCACAGGAAACAGATGTGAGTTTTCAGGCGACCTGTGGGAGGGTGTGCAGGGTTCAAAGGTCAGACAGACAGACCAACAATGGTCAGGGTCACTGTGTGGAGGCCTGTGGGGTCTCGTGCGTTGGTTACCATGGTGACAACATTCCTGCTCTCAGGTGATTTGTTAATCCTCACAGGTCAGGTGACAAACCAACTTCAGTGAAAGTCTTTTCTACTGAATTCTAATGCAGCGGTTCTACTCACATCTGCAGGCTGGTTTTTGCCTCCTCGTACCTGTGCGCACACGCAGGTGCTTTAATGTGGGCGGTCTTTGTGACCAAAGCCGTCTGACCTTTGAGCTCACGGAGGTCAGAGTCAGTCATGTGACTGGTCCAGGCTGACAGCAGGTGCCGCTGATAAGTCAGTCAGCTGACTCAGGACTGCGGACACCTGTGGACTCTGTCAGTGACGTTACCTGATGAACTTCCTGTCTGAGGGGGCCGTCCTTCACCTTCCTCTACTGTCTGTCTGTCCGTCCGTCTGTAACTGTCTCCTCTCTCTGTCCGTCTGTCTGTCAGTCTGTGTCTTTCAGCAGTGTCACTGACTCCACCATGTCGCTCAACATCATCACTGTAACTCTCAACATGGGTGAGTACGCTTCAGTACGGGTGAGCGCTGCTGCCGATCACACCGTAGCCCCGCCCTAAACCCTCCCCTGCTTCCTGTTTCTCTGAAACTCCAACTGGACCAAAAGTAACTTGCTGCTTGTTCAGTCACAGCTGGAAGCACGAGCTGAGCAGCACGCTCATGCAGGAGCACAGTCAGAAGTCGCCTCCTGCAGGACATTAGAGAGAACGCAGATTTAAGAAGCTAGAGTTATTATGGAGCGGCTGTTAGCTCGCAGTGACAGGGATGTTTGCACGTAGCAGCAGAGCTCAGGGTAACCCTGCTGTGTGCCTGCCTGTCTGTCAGAGAGGTACAACTTCCTGGGCATCAGTATTGTCGGTCAGAGTAACGACAGAGGGGACGGAGGCATTTACATCGGCTCCATCATGAAGGGCGGAGCGGTGGCGGCGGATGGACGAATCGAGCCGGGAGACATGCTGCTGCAGGTGCCGCTCATGCCGTTTAATCCGCTTCCTGTTTTAAAGGTGGTGGTGAGAAGGCTCACGATGCTGTGTCGTATGTGTGTCCGTCAGGTGAACGACATCAACTTCGAGAACATGAGCAACGACGACGCCGTCCGAGTCCTCCGAGAGATCGTCCACAAACCGGGGTGAGACCTTTTGCTTCATCCGTAAGTTCGCCATGGTAACCAAGGCCGATCACGTGGTTTAAAGTCAGCTTTGATTTATCTGACAAATGAATCCGTGCGGGAGCTCAGGTGTTTTTCCTGCGTCGCAGTGGAGACGCTGCATCAAAGGAACGCTTTAACCAGACCGTCGAGTCTGTCAAAGCGGTCAGCTCCGAGTTGGGGTTCATCCGATTCTGCTGCTTTGGTCTGAATGAAATTAACAGCAGGTGCTCTGAGCTAGTGTTCGCCAATCTTTTGGAGCCACGGCACATATTTCACATCAGAAAAATCCATTACAGTTACTGTTTAAAAAGGTGGTATTCAGAATACAGTTACTTGAAATGAATGGATTACACAACGGTCTTTTCCTGTTTCATAACTTAGGCTGTCCCCTCTCCATCTTTGGTAATTTCATGCCAGTGGAAACCCAAATAAAACGCTCATTGAGAGGCTCTAATGCCTGTACAGCCTTACCTAATGTCCACCTGCTGTTACTCATTTATATTAAGATTTAAACATCTAGTTGGTGTTGGTGTGGAGAGTAACCTTCAGTAATGAATCACACAGCAATAGGACATTTATGTAGTTGTAAAAAGCATGATATTAAGTAATCCAAAGTATTCAGAATACGTTACAAAATACATTTTGGGGCATGTGATCTGTAATCTGTAGTGGAATACATTTTAAAAGTAACCTTCCCAGCACTCCTCCTGGATGGCATCTACGTACCGTTGCTAGAAGGTTTGATGTGTCTCCCAGCACGGTCTCAGGACCATGCAGAGAGATGGGCAGTTATGGGTGGACAGGGCCGTAGAAGGCCCTTAACCCATCAGCAGGACCGGTAAATGCTCCTCTTTGTAAGGAGGAACAGCGTCCTCAGAGCTACAGACCTCCAGCAGGACACTGGTGTGAATGTCTCTGACCAAACAATCAGAAACAGACTAACGAGGGGGGTCTGAGGCCCCGACGTCCTCTAGTGGACCCTGTGCTCACTGCCCGGCACCGTGGAGCCCGACAGGCATTAGCCATAGAATACCATAATTGGCAGGTCCACCAATGGTGCCCAAACTTTCCACAGACGAGAGCAGGTTCACTCTGAGCACATGTGACAGATGTGAAGGGGTCTGAGAACGTTATGATTTCATACTGGGTATGGTGGGTTTGGTGATGGGGAGAATAGAATCACATAAAATAGAATAGCCTTTTATTGTCATTGTGCACATACAATGAATATTTTGGGCAGTCATTGGCTGTGCTCTGCCGTCACTGATGGTCTGGGGAGGCATATGGTAAATGGACTGATTCTTATATAGTGCGTTTTTACTCTCCTGGAGTACTCAAAGCGCAGTACTCCAGGTTACAAGACGAACTGCCAACTCTTGAGACACGGTCGCCCCATCCGAACGAGAGGGGCACAGGTGGAGGGAGCAGAGGTAGTGATGGTGGAGGACTTTGAATACCTGGGATTGACCATCCACAGAGAGGTGAAGAGGAGAGTGCAGGCAGGGGGGGTGGGTGGAGGTGAGTGTAACCGAAGGAGAAGTTTGTTTGTTTTCTTTTTATTGAGCATCAACAATGTAGTACGAAGATATACATGTAGCAAGGCCACAATGCTCCTTCTATATATCTACCCCACCCCAAGAACATGTTGGACAGCGATCCAGAGGGGAAAAATTTAAATACATAAATGAATAAAGTGAATTTAAATGAGGTGCAAGGAAATTCACCATATTTGAAGATGTGCACTTAAAGGGAAGTTTGCACAAAATTAATCACAATCACACAGAAAAAGGATGTACGGCAGCTGTCAAGCATCTATCAGGTGGGTATGGTTTTAATTTTCTCTAAATGTTTTAGCGATGTATCCCAAACAGCAAAGAATCTCTCCTTCGACCCCTTGAGAGCGTACTTATCTTTTCCAGCTGTATGAACTGTGTCAGGTCACTGAACCACAGAGCCGCTTTGGGTGGCTTCTTTGACTTTCAATGCAACAATATCCTTCTGCGTGCAAGCAGTGTAGTGAAAGCGATTGTGTTTTTATGACTTCCTTAATGTTCCATGTCCTCTATCTCTAGCACCAAATATACCCATAGCTGCATTGGGTTGAAGCTCAACATTCAATGCTTCAGACAGTGTTTTGAAAATTGCTTTTAAAGTTGGACATGACCAAAACACATGTGTTGAATCTGCAGAGGGATTTCTACATCTCTCACAGCTTGCATCTATGTTTGGAAATATTTTGGCCAGTCTTGCCTTGGAGTAATGAATGCGGTGTCGAATCCTGAACTGTATGATGTTTAATTTGGCACAGAAAGTGCTGTTGTTTACTCTTAAAAGAGCGCTCTCCCAGGTCTCCTCCTCTAAGTCCACCCCCAGCTCATCCTCCCAGTCCGCTTTGATCTTTGGCATTGTTGTTCTGAAAGGAGGCTATACAATTACTAGTTCTTCAGATTAGACCTTTAGGCTTAAATGTCAGGTTCAACAGATCATCTACAGCAATAAGTAGAGTTATATTTGGAAAGTCAGGGTTATGATGCTGAAGGAAGTGGCGAACTTGAAAGTATCTAAATAAGCTGAACGAGGGAGGTCAAGTTTGTGTGACAAATCCTGAAAACTTGCCAAGACACCGTCTATGTACATGTCAGAGGCTGCTGTGTGAATAAAGTTACAGTTTGAATAATGACCGATCTGTGTCATCTTCTTTTCAGTCCGGTGACGCTAACCGTGGCAAAGTGTTGGGATCCGAACCCGCGAGGCTGCTTCACGTTGCCGAGAAGTGAGTTATCGTCGGTATTTGTTTGGCACACAAGAGGTGTTACATAAAGTAAAATGATTACATGACACATCCAAATCTCCACAGGCGAGCCAGTCCGTCCCATCGACCCTGCTGCCTGGGTGTCTCACACCGCCGCCATGACGGGGAGGCTCCTCCCACTATACGGTATTACACCCACCATCCTCTGCACCTCCCGTCACCTGTCCATCAGATGCTAACCTGCTACTTTTTTCCAGGCGTGAACGAGGAGAACCACCTCAACATCCACAGTGACATGACCATGGTTGTCAAGGCGATGGCCAATCCCGAGTCTGGCCTGGAGGTCCGAGACAGGATGTGGCTGAAGATCACCATCCCCAACGCTTTCATCGGTAAGAAGTCCGGCTCATATTTTGGTCTGAATCCTGGAACCGTGACCTTTAACCTCTGATGACCATCATGTGTGGGTTCAGTCACTTAGGAAACCTCATCGTCTCGTCTTCACGTACTCGCTCTTCGCTCTGACCTGGTCTCCGCCCTCAGCCGATCCAGACCGTCCCTCCACTCTGTGACTTTTTACACCACCAATGTTAGAGCTACGAATGACGTCCGTCACACACAGTGGCCCTTTGTGTGGTACCCTCAGCTCGTTTAGCCTGCGAGCCAGCGCGGTTTACCGGGACGTGGCCGCCGGCCGAACCCACACTCCCCTGTAGGAGCAGGCGCTCGCTCTGGTATCCCCGTGTTGGTGTTGTTCCTGAATCGTCAAAGCTAACGTTGGTCTGGGTTCAACATGGCAGGTGACCTGTCACGTTGTTGTGATGTCATTGTTTTGGACCATGGGAACAGCACCGCCCCCTTTTTGGGATTTTTTTCCCGAGGGGACAGCAACAGGTTTTTTTCCACATTGCTATGACATCACAACAATGTGATTGGTCACTGGCCATGTTGAACCCAGACTAACGTCTTGATGCATTCTCAATCATCCAGGAAAGTAAATCTCCAAAATGTTGGTCCAAGTGACTTCTTCAGTCTTCTCTGAAGAAGTCACTTGGATGAGTGACGAAACGTTTCTCCCACAAAACGCTACGTCCAGATGAACAGAATCAACTTTTTGGAGAACCCAGACTAACGTTAGCTTTGAAGTTCCAGATGCGACAGCAGCTAGCAGTACTAGCGTAAGAGTACGGAGAGGTATGTCGCCCGCGGGGTGCCATGGTAGCAAAACCATCATCATCAGTGTGCCAGGCATTTTTTAACCACACTGAAGTGTGCGGGTCCCGAGATAAACCCTTATCAGCTTTGAGATGAGCAACTAAGGTTCTAACCAATGAGAGCACAGGATACTACACTGGTAGTAAATACGCTGGAGGGTTACCTAGGCAACCACAGTGTGCTAGCGAGGAGCCGTCAGACAATGAATGGCGCCCTGTGAGGACGTTCACTCCACGAGGCTCGGAGAGCGAGCAAGTACCAGTTAGAGCTGGTTCTGGTTCCAGGGACGTTCCTCGGATCCCCGCAGAGCTTTGGTGGCTGGACTGCAGCGAGGGCTGGTTTTAGGAAAGCGGGAAGTTATGTGTGCCTCACCTTTGACGGCCTCCCTCCGCCCCTGCAGGTTCAGACGTGGTGGACTGGCTGCACCGCAACGTGGATGGCTTCATTGACCGACGCGAGGCTCGCAAGTATGCCAGCAACCTGCTGAAGGCCGGGTTCATCCGACACACCGTCAACAAGGTGACCTTCTCCGAGCAGTGCTATTATGTGTTCGGAGACCTCTGTGGAGGTGAGGGCAGGAAGTTAAAACCATTTCATAATAAGAGCGTGAGTTTGAGGTTTCTGCTGCGCTGATCATGACTCTGTGCTTCCTCCTCAGACATGGCTGTGATGTCACTGATGGATCAGGAAGGAGCCTCCACACGAGGGTCTGACTGCGACCAGCTCACCTTCCCCTACCAGTACCCCATCCCCCACCCCTACAGCTCCCCCCACCCGCTCCACCAGCTGCCGGCCCTTGGAGGAGGAGGAGGCCCATGTAGTGAAGGTAACAAACATGCTCGTGTACAAACACTCGCAGTGGGTTCTGATTGGCTGTTACTGATCAGCTGGCCGCTCTTGTCCAAATATGGTCGCTGTGAAATGACTGACATCATGATGTCTGAAGTAATGATGGTTTGTTGTGACCTCACAGGAAGCTGTAGCAGCGGCTCGAACTGCAGCGATAATCAGGAGGAAGGAGCAGGAGGGAGCGAATTGAGAGCCTCCAAACAGGAAGCGAGTGCCTCTCCTGAGAAGCGTCTGGAGGCGGAGCCTCTCAGTGACAGTCGTGTCCAGCGACCTCTGAGCTGCTTTGAAGACCTTCTGCCGTCATCTAGAGGTCAGCACCATGACCTTCCAACAGCCCAGCCTGGAGTCTCCGCCTCCCGCCAGTCCTTCCGCATGGCCATGGGAAACCCCGGCGACTTCTTTGTGGATGTCATGTGATCACATTGGGAACTGGAAACGTTTCCGTGATTATAAACTGTTGAGTTCGTAGTTTGAATGAAGCTGATTCAGGAAAGTTTGCTCTTCGTCATATTTAGATTTTATTTATGAACCTCCACTGTGAAGCGGCACACCTTTGACCTCACCTGCCTCCAGCACTGTCCAACCCGCCATCCTCACGTGTTTGAAGATCGGAGCAGCTCAGAGGCCGGGAGCGTTTGATTTGATCCGTTATCACGTCAGGACCTCGCTCTGAGGCTCTTCTGTTCTCCATCGACGCGGGGTTCTCTGGTTCCTGTCCGTGAGGATGTCGCAGAGGGAAAGCTGAGCTTCGTCTCCAGAAGTTGCTGGATGTTGAATCGTGTGCCGGGTTGGGCTCGACAGGAGATCCAAACTGGAAGCAGAAGCAGGTTCAGGTCAGCGAGAGGAAACGGGAACTAACTGCAGATACGCCCTGCCAACCCGGCTGTCGTCCGCAGGCCTGCAGGTCCAGCAGGTCCAGCAGGTCCAGCAGGTCCAGCTCACTGACGGTTCCTCGAGTCCGTGCTGACCCGGTTTCCTGCGCACACTTCAGCTGCTCGTGTCTTCGGGTCACTTGTTTATTAGTGACAGCAGAGTGAATGAGACGTTTGAAAGTATAGAAAAGCATAAACACCAAACCTGAAAGAAATAAAAACCCAGTGAAACCAGCAACATGGTCGGAGGATGGTCCTTCTTGCTCCATCACAGCTTTCAGAGAAACGCTGTGTGTCCTCTGCAGACATTTGAGTTGTTTAAAACAATAAAAGTCTTTGAAATGTGTGAAATGCTTCTCTCCGATCTGCACGCTGAGCTGATTACAGTAGGCTGTTTGAACGATGGGTGGCGCTGGACAAAAACTACAAAACACAGAGGCCTCATGGGCCGTGAAGGCTCTGTGAGACAGGTGAACACCACCCAGAGTAAGAATCTGGTTAGATACCAGTGTGTGTTACCTGGCTTCATGGACAGATAGAGCTGGGTGAAAATGTATGCTATGTCTTCTGATGATACTGCCTAAGGGAAGCATGTATAATGTAGGGCAGAGCTGGTCAGAATTGTTTTGTTATTTTTTATTCATGTGGATATAGTGCATATGACATAAATATCACAAGTTTATTTTTAAAACAAAATAAACGTGTTATTTTTCATGTGATGTGCATTTATAGACATACATGTTCAATATCCACATGAATAAAAATAATAAAGTAACTTATTCATTTATACCGGTAGTGTAAAAGTCAAAGACTAGGAAATATTTTCCACGTGTGTGACCAATAAAGGTTATCTTATTATTTGAAAAAACAATCTAGAACATGTAAAAACAGAGAATTGTGTCAGGTGACCCCGAAGAGCTTCAATCTGAACTTTTCCACTCAGAAACAAAACCTCTTTCATTACTGCGTTGTAGTGAACACCAGTGGTGGAGCGGGGGGGGGCTTAAGCCCGGGTCTTTTTGTCAGAGGCCCGGGGTCTTTTGGAGTGTAATTTCTTCATAGTTAGATGTCTGGCTGACAACTGTATAAAACAAAAAGTACACACAATATTCGAAGCACATAGTGCACACTGTGGGAATTTACGACTGTGTGTAAATCCCCCCTGATATTGGTATGATCCGAGCTCAGGCACTAACCGGGGCGGGGCAGCTGCTGCCTACGAGTGCTCTGTTAGAGAAGCGCAGACAGAGGAGAGCTGAAGTTTGAGCAGGTACCAAAGCAAATCATTCGTACTGTACAGATAATGTAAATATGACGGTGCATCACTAAAGATTGATATCAAACTGATCACTTGACCCATATTACGTTACTTGTTCTTCAAGTGAATCAACAAATGGCGAAATGAAAAGCCGAACAACAACAATGCTGTTTCTTTAGAGAGTCTCAGCTCACATGTGTTTATTTCATATTTTCAGTTGTTTCCCTCCACGGCTAAATAAACTCTCTAAACTGGTTTCAGTAATGCACTGATGTACAAGCATGGACATAAGGAGCTTCTTTCAAAGAAAAAACTCTGGCAGATGTTATTTTATATATTAAGCTTTGTATGTTGTTCAGTATATTTCTATGCAAAACAAGAGGAACTTCAATACACAGCAGGATATTCACAGCTGAAACCAGATATTTACACTTTATGGAGAAAACAAAACATTTTTACTGTACAACATCAATTTAGAGTCAACTTTTGTTTTAGATAAATATTGAAACATCTTTTGAATTAGTTAAATGTCAGAATAAAGAGAGAGAGAGCTTCTATTTTTATCACTTTCATCAAATGTAGGAGTACATGTACACTAAGTTTATTGTTAATTAATAAGAAACTCCAGACGATTCCATTCTGAGCTGAAGAAGCTTCTGATTGGTTCGTAGAGTCCATGTGAGTAAACTGGTGGCACAGCTGTGGATGCATATAAGGCAAAACACAGAGCCTGTTTCTGTGACATGGGAACATCAGGAGATGTCAACAAAACACCAGGAACAGAACTGTGGAGCTCCATAAGTGTGGCTCAGTTTGAATACAATTTGGTGCCATTTACAATTAAGAAATACAGATAGTTTCTCTCTTTACTCTTAAAGTTAACAAATATGTTTTTATATTTATCTAAAAAATAAACATTTAGTCTGATTTGATGTTACAATTAAAAAAGTGTTTTTATCTGAAGAGTTTGTAAATATCTGTATAACTGTATATTTGATGATTGTCAGCACAAAGAGGAAGAGAGGGAACAAGAGCAGGTGAGACTCACATGTTAGTCAAATGGTTGTTTACCAGAAGTATCAGCGTATCACAGGTCCTCATGTATCTCGTACCTCGTGTTTCTTTTTAGGTTTGCTATTTTTCAAATTCTATATTTATTAAGTTCTGCAGCTTGTTTGCACAACAAGGCTAAATAATTATATAAACTTTTCTCAATCTAAATATTGGACTTTGATAGAATTAAAAAAACAAGTGTAGTGCAGGTCTATGATGATTTTTAGTGCTGCTATCATCTAGTTCAGATTCTGGTTCTGTCTTGGTTAAGTCCTCAGTAGTCCTGATTTTGCACTTGGCTGTGGCTCAGGGGGTTGGGAATCGCATCTGTAACCGGAAGGTCGCCGGTTCGATCCCTGGGCTCTCTGTCCTGGTCGTTGTGTCCTTGGGCAAGACACTTTACCCTACTTGCCTACTGGTGTTGGCCAGAGGGGCTGATGGTGCGATATGGCAGCCTCGCTTCTGTCAGTCTGCCCCAGGGCAGCTGTGGTTACAACTGTAGCTGCCTCCACCAGTGTGTGACTGAATAGTGGCATTGTAAAGCACTTTGGGTGCCTTGAAAAGCGCTATATAAATCCAATTCATTATCATTATTAATTCCGGATCAGTTCTGGGTCTGGTTGAATTGGGGTTTAGGCCTTGTGTCTTGATACAGCCCTGACTTTGTTCTGCCTCGCTGCTTAATTAAAAAACTAGTTTAAGGTGTCCTGCACATGTGATATATATTTTTCCCTATATGAAGTCATTTTTTTGAACAAAACTCAAAACAGAGCCTGTGATATTCTGGATTAGGCTCTTAAAAGGATCAGGACAGAAGGACGTGGATAGGTGCCTTTATTGAACAGCAGGACATCACACACTAACTTGTTGTTTCTTAGCGGTGCAGAAAACTACCCTTTTTTGTTGTTATATATTGGTCAACCAAGAACTAGCCCTGTAACAGGCACTTCTGTATTTTACCACTGGGGGGCAACAATTCACTCTATTACATTCCTCCCCTTTTAGATTTGTAATTGAAGTAAGCAACCCTTTAAAGAATGTATTTCACTGCCCCCACCAAAAGAAATATTCTGTGGCCCTTACGAACAAAGAACAAATGTAGCCATTACTTTTATTATTAAACTGTTCACTTCTAAAATAACTGGCAGTAAATAGCTAAAACATAACTCTACATTTTCAAAGATTCAGTCTCTTTGGGGGAACTCTGCGTCTTTCTGGGTATCTGCGTTCCACAGATGGGCTTTGGGTGGTTTCTGGGTTGGATACTGGTGGTTCATCGGTTGTCTGTTTAGGTGGTTCAGGAGGTAAGGAGTGTGATGTTAAAATCCCAGGTGGACTTGGTGGTATCTCTGGAACAACACCGTCCATAATCACTTCTGGCCGTCCCTCTGAAACCGGTGAAAATATAACTGGGGGTTTCTCCACAGTCTGTCTCCATGGTAACAGGTTATCCACATGTATTGTGCGTGTTCTCTGTCCCTCTTGTATCAGGTAAGTAACACTTCCCATTTTCTTCAGAACTGTTCCCTGAGTCCATTTTGTTTCCCCCCCCCGAAGTTTCGGATACGCACAGCGTCTCCCTCCGAAAAAACACGAACAGGTTGGGTTTTGTAATCATGGTGTCGCTTCTGCTCAGACTGTTTCTGTTCAATGTGTCTGCTTAGTTCAGGTTTCAGCAGGCTGAAGCGAGTCCGGATCTGACGTTTCAGGAACAACTCTGCTGGTGTACGACCCGTCACAGTGTGCGGTGTACTGCGATACATGATAAGGAAGTTTGCCAAACGATGACTGAGTGGCAATGTGGCCTTACCATCTGCTTCCAGCACATTTTTCATCAGGGATCGTTTCAGGATTTGTACTGACCTCTCTGCTGCCCCGTTTGATGCAGGATGATAGGCAGGAACAGCTGTGTGTCTGATCCCATTTAACTCCAGAAACTGACTGAATTCCTTTGACACAAGTTGAGGTCCATTGTCTGAAACAAGCTCTTCTGGAAGTCCATATGAAGCAAATAACCCTCTCAAAACCTCAATGGTGTTGTGTGAGGTAATGGATGGCATAGGGAACACTTCCAACCATTTTGAATGACTGTCAATGACAACTAAAAAGTACTGCTTGACTTTTTCAGCGAAATCAATGTGAATCCGTTGCCAAACTCTCTCAGGCCACTTCCACGGATGGAGTGGTGCAACGGGTGGTGACTTCTGTACAGCCTGACAGACTGAGCAGCTTTGAACCAGTTCTTGTATATCACCATCACAGCCTGGCCACCACAGGTAACTGCGAGCGAGTGCTTTCATACGACAGATACCTGGATGTTCATGATGCAGGTCTTCCAGCACTTTCTGTTGGTAAACCGGTGGAATGATGACCCGTTGTCCCCAAAGAACACATCCTTGTTCTGCTGACAGCTCGTGTCTGCGTGTAAAGTAAGGCTTAAGTGATTCGTCTTGCATATAACTTGGCCACCCATTCATGGTGTAGCTCCAGACCTTGCTGAGGATTGGATCCTTCATGGTTGCTCTCTCAATGTCTTTAGCTACTATTGGTAGCTCTTCCACATGTGAGAAATAGAAGATACTTCCCTCAGCGGCAATGTTGTCTGGCGTATTCCGAGGTAGACGTGACAATGCATCTGCATTAGCATGTTCAGCTGATCTTCTATATTCAATGTCATAATTGTATGCCATTAGAATAAGAGCCCAGCGTTGCATTCTTAGTGCAGCGAGTGTTGGGACAGCTGACTTTGGCCCTAGTATAGCCAGCAGTGGCTTATGATCTGTTATGAGGGTGAATTTCCTTCCATACAGATATTTATGGAATTTCTTTACTCCAAAAATTATGGCAAGGGCCTCTTTTTCTATCTGGGCATACTTTCGCTCAGCTTCAGTTAATGTTCTTGATGCGAAAGCCACAGGCCTTTCCTCTCCATTTTCCATGACATGAGAGATGACTGCGCCCAATCCATAAGGTGATGCATCGCAGGCTAACTTCAATGGCAGATTTGTGCTGTAGTGCACCAACACTTTGTTCTGCAGCAGTAGACTTTTTGCATCCCTGAATGCTTTTGCACATTCCATGGTCCAAATCCATTTAGCATCTTTTCTCAACAGGTTATGCAAAGGCTGAAGAATGGTGGATGGATTTTCCAAAAATCGACTGTAGTAATTTAGAAGACCAAGAAAGGACTTCAGTTCAGTGACGTTTGTTGGTTCTGGTGCATTTGCTATGGCTGCTACCTTTTCCTCTAAAGGATGCAGACCATCCCTGTCAATACGATGTCCCAGGTACTCCACACTGCTCTGAAGAAAATGGCACTTGGAAAGCTTCACTCTGACACCATGCTTCTCCAAACGTGTGAGTACTTCCTCCAACCTCTTCAAAAGATCCCTTTCAGATGAAGCAGTGATGAGGATGTCATCCAAAAAGCAGGTGACATGCTCCATCCCCTGAAGGATTTGATCCATCACAGACTGGAAAAGAGCCGGAGCACTGGAAACACCATAGCTGAGGCGATTGTACTTATAGAGACCTTTGTGTGTGTTGATGACCAGATACTTCTCTGATTCTTCATCTAACTGTAGCTGCTGATAGGCATGAGAAAGGTCAAGTTTACTGAAGGATGTTCCTCCAGCTAAAGTGGCAAACAAATCTTCCGTATTTGGAAGTGGATATCTTTCCTCTTCAACACACTGGTTGACACTGACTTTGTAGTCACCACATATCCTAATTGTTTTGTCTGCCTTTGGCACAGTAACAATAGGGGATGCCCACTCACTTTTCTCAACCTTTGAAATAACCTTCACCTTTTCCAATCTGTCCAGCTCCTTTTCCATAGCTTCTTTTAGTGCATAAGGAACTGGGCGAGCTTTACAGAAAATTGGTGTGGTGTTTGGTTTAGTGTGGATTCTAGCTTTAAATCCCTTTATGCAGCCTTGGTCATCCGAAAACACTGCCTGATGGCGCTGAATCACTTCTAGTACTCCTGGCTTTGCTTCTTTCTGCACCAGTACCTTGTGTACTGTGAAAATCTGTTTCCAGTTCAGCTGTAGTTTCTTTAACCAGTTTCGTCCAATCAGAGCTGGTCTGTCTCCCTGAACAACGATCAGTGGTAGGGTGATGTTTTGAGTCCCATACTGTACTGGTAACATAATATATCCACGCACAGCAATGTGTTGGCCTGAGTAGGACTTGAGCTTTAGCCCACTGGCTGGTTTTATAGGGAAATGAGTGAGATGCATCTGATAATACTTGTCTGATACTACCGACACTGCTGATCCTGTATCCAGCAGCATGGTGGTGTTCTTGCTCCCAAGCGCAACATCCACTGTGTATCCCTTCTCACTGGAGGTGATGGAGTACATTGAATAAACTCCAAAAAGTTCAGCTTCATCATTCCTACTTGAGCATTCATCCTCAGTTTCCAAATACTGAGTTTGCTGACTGAATTTTTTATTCCTGCAAGCACGTGCAATGTGTCCTATTTTTGCACAAACATGACACTTTTCACTCTTAAATTTGCACTCACGTGCTGAATGCTTTCCACCACAACGATAACATGGTTGCTTCATTCCTGTGTCTTTTTTTAGGTCCCTTCCAGTTCTTTGGCTTGTTATTGCCCTCTTGCCTGTTCTGTCCTTTCCATCCTTTGTTGAAAAAATTTGGAGCATTTGTCAAGGCATTTACGTGGTGAGGGTCCTGGCGTCCTGAGAACTCCATCGTATTTTTCGAAGCGAGTTCCATGGATACGGCAATCTCACATGCACGTGGAAATGTAAGATCCTTTTCCGATAGTAGCTTGCGCTGCACAGCATCAGAACGCAGCCCACTAACAAAACGATCCCTCAGGGCCTCATCCAAATATTGTCCAAAATCACATGTGGCTGACAACTGCCTCAGGGCGACAACATAGTCAGAAACTGCCTCCCCTTCTTTCTGGTTACGTTTCTGAAAACGAAAACGCTCAGCTATCACCACTGGAGTCGGCTTATAATGCGCACTTAACGCCCCAGTCAGCGCTGCATATCCCATGGTACTCGGTACCCTCGGAGACACAAGATTCTTTAGCAGCCTGTATGTATCTGCTCCGATCACAGAGAGAAACGTGCACACTTTCTTCTCATCGGAAACATCATTTGCCAACATCCATTGCTCCAACCGCTCCAAATATGACTCAAAATCTTCCTTCGATTCATTATACTCTTCAACACGACCCACATGCATCGCCATGTTAGCTCACCAAAAGCTGTTCCGCTGCAGCCGTGAAGAAAACGTCTTGATTTGTCTTTTTCTTTACATGTGAACACAACCCTCCTACAGCCTCTGTCACGCTGTGGAAATCTTTAGAATCCTCGTCGCCAGTTGTGATATTCTGGATTAGGCTCTTAAAAGGATCAGGACAGAAGGACGTGGATAGGTGCCTTTATTGAACAGCAGGACATCACACACTAACTTGTTGTTTCTTAGCGGTGCAGAAAACTACCCTTTTTTGTTGTTATATATTGGTCAACCAAGAACTAGCCCTGTAACAGGCACTTCTGTATTTTACCACTGGGGGGCAACAATTCACTCTATTACAGAGCCAATTAATCTTTCAGTCATTTCTAAACCCCCCCCCCCCCCCCCCAAAAAAAAAATAAAAAAAAATCCCACATACATACTACCCTTTAGGGCTAAGCCCCGGGTGTTTCAAATGTCTGGCTCCGCCTCTGGTGAACACGTTCTCCCACGGTCACCCTGAAGCCTAACCTTGGTCTTTGGGGACCCCTGATGTCTGGGCCCGGACGGTGACGTCACTGGCTCGCGTTCACGGTTCGCTCTTTTCTGCTGGGACGCGTCCCAAACCGTTCAGCTGCCGCCTCGGGCTCCGGGAGCGGGCACGGCGGGGTCCGGGACGCGCCGGTGTTCGAACCACACCGACACCAGGCCCCGGGCCGCTGGCACAGGGAGCCGCTGGGGTCCCGCAGGGCAGGGAGTGTCCCGGGGGAGGAAGGCGGTGCTCTGAGTGGGACGCGGCCGGCGGGGCTCCGTCAGCTTACGCGGAGCTCCGCCGCGGCGCAGACATCTTGGCACCGAACGGTGAAGACGGAGGGTCCGGTCCTGACGCCCCGATGGATCGACGGCGAGGCTCGCGGTCCAGGAGGAATCCTCGCCGGGAGCCAGCGGCCTGTCCGCGGGGCCGGGGAACACCGGCAGCGGTCCGCGCTCTGCCCGTGAGTCCGTCCGTCCGCACTGCAGCAGCGGTGGCTGACCGCTGCGGCAGCGCTAGCAGCAGCTGCTAACGGCTAGCTCCGAAGCAGCCGTCAGAAATCCCGGTTTTCGCTCCTGGCGCTGACCGCTCCCGTCTTTCCCGCCTGAGCTGCGGTGTACTGTCCACAGTGAGAGCCGAGGAGCCGCCCTTCAATTCGGCTCACCCATAAGGAAGCTTCGTGTAAGACAAACGAACCTTTTTAGCGTTTTTATGTGTCGCTGTCGTCGATAAATACCATTCTCGTGAGCGGCGCCGAAACCTACGTGACTGGGTAGAAACATCAGTCCTCCCGTCCAGGTACAAATAACTGGGGGGACACACGAGGCTGCCGAAAACAGCGGCACAGCCTGCCGTTACCGGCCGCTAAACGATCTGAAGGGTTTCCTTCGCCATCCCGGGAAATTTAACACCAACGTTAAAACGGAGATTTCTTCAATGGAGTTCGGAGTGCGCCCCTTTTAAGGTTTATCAGCGGGTAACTGCAGGCTGTCAGCGTACATTTTAACCTTCAGTGTGGAGATGTTCTTGTTGTGTGCACATATGTGAATATCAAAACGCCTTTTCGTGTCTACGATTAAAATAAATATGTCATATGAAACAATAAAAGGGGAGAACATGTCCGCCAGCATTTAAACGCTTCATCTTTATAATCTGAAGCATCCGCACGGAGTGGTGTAGCTTGACGTTTACAGGGAAACCACAAATGCATCTTCATATTTATACAAACGAGCTTTCTTTAGAAAAGATGATGTATATTTATAAGAAGGTAAACTGACAGCTGGTCTCTGCGTGTGAAATTAAAATAATGATGGACTCTGCTTTATTTACGACGCTCTGTTCAGGTGCTGCTCTGACAGTCAGATTTCAGAGTGTTCAGCTGCCTGCCTGTCATAAGGATTACTGCGGATTCATTTCCAGCTGAGCGATGTTTCTGTGCATGGATGCCGAGGTCCACATTTCATGTTGCAGTTTAACATTATGTCATCAGCTGGCCAGGGATGGGAACTGATAGGAATTTAGCGATTCCAGTATTGATTCTCTTATGGATTGTTTTTCACCAGCATCACTAAGACATTACAGTCATGTAAATGAATCACACGCTGTGGGTCGCATGTTTGAGCGTGCTGAGGTTTCCTTCTTCTTTGTACTCGGTAACATATTACACAGAACACTTCGTTCTACTATTCGTTACTTTCATGTTCCTCTGTAAAATGATCTGAAGCGCTTATAATCACCATCTAACGATATAACCATGAGGCTACAGCCCCACATAGCAGCACGCACCTCTCTCAGGTCTTTTTCTTAGTACAGGGGTGGGCAACTCCAGGCCTCGAGTGCCGGTGTCCTGCAGGTTTTAGATATCACACCTGAATCAAATGATTAGTTAATTACCCGGCCCCTGGAGAACTACAAGACAGGTTGAGGAGGTCATTTAGCCATTTGAATCAGCTGTGTTGGATCGTGGACACCGGCCCTCGAGGCCTGGAGTTGCTCACCCCTGTCTTGGTACAACGCAAAAATGAAAACCAGCACAAAAAGCGGTCGCCACGGTGATTCTGAACAGGTAGAGGAGGCTGCAGCCTGACGGCTCATCTGTTTGTTACCTGGTGCACTCTGGGTTCTTGGCTAGCTCAGCATTAACATGCTGTCTGTGCAGTTGCTTGTAAAGAGTGAAGTTGTGTTAGCAGCAGACTGCAGTTTGTATCTCGCCCTTTTGTGCAATAAAATAAAAGTGACGTGCATATCCACGCTGGAGACTGCACCGCCGTTTTCCTCCTCCGACACGCCAACTAAAATCAGCTGATCATAGCACGAGTGCAAGAACCGATAAGCGGGATCGATAGCTCAACGACCAGGAGGAATGGAGTTTTCCGAGTCGGGAACAGTGCCCTCTGCTATGTGAAGTGTTTCCCAGGCGCTGCCTGTAATAACTTGCGCCCTGTTCTTGTCTGTGCAGCTGCAACTCTCCGTTATGATTGGCTCTGACTGACGGTGTCAGCTCCTCATCCACGATTGCGGGGGAGGTGTTGATCTCCAGAGCTTGTCACCATGACAGCATGCTCAGAATCTTTTACTCAGGGCAACCTAGCATGATTCAGGGCTCGAAGTCATACTCCGAAGTTACTGTAGCCCCTCCCCTTTTAGACAGCTGGCTTCTGATTGGCTGACCCTCACAGGCATCTGTATGGTGCTTATGATGTCATATAGATCCCAGAGTAGAAAAGTCTTAAACGGCCCTCACTGTTCATCCTCCAGCAGTAACCATGGAAACGTGTTTCCATGGTAAAGATGTTGGAGTGTTTCCACACCCATACAGGATGTAACGCAGCGAGCCCGCTGAGGTCATCCATACAGATTCATTAATGTTGATTGATTACTGATCGATCCGGCCCAGAACTGAAACCAGGAACACCTGGTCATGTGACAGCTCGTCAGTAGCTGTAAATGCAGAATGAACCTAATCTGTGACGGTCAGCTGGGGTCAAAGGTGAGACGCTGCACCAAACGCTGCTTCCTGTGATTGCCCTCTGCAGCGCTGTCACTGAAGCATTCCGAGGTTCAGCTTTCCATTTAATCTCGAATCCAGCCATCTGTCTGATGACGGTGAGTGGAGGAAGCTCGTTGTACCGTCGGCCGTTTCCCGTGGTTACCGCAGCCTCGCTTCACTCTCTTTTTGGATGCTGAGTCTGCGTCAGGAGGCGGGGCTGCTTCGATGTGAAGCTGATCGTTTAGATTTAAACTCTGATCTCACGGTTGCACCACGACTCTCCTGGACCAATCAGAGGCAGTGTGGAGTCACACGGTGTGCTGTGCTGTTCGATGGTGATCAAGTCAAGTCAACTTTATTTGTCAATTCTGCCACATGTACAGGACATACAGAGAATAGAAATTTCGTTACTCTCAAACCCTAGTGATTAAAAAATGCGATGGAGCCCTGAGGCAGGTGCTCTCCCACCGCCGTTGCAGAGCTGCGTGCTGAACGTGACGCTCTGCAGCTTCCTTCGGTCCTGCAGACATGCAGAGGGAGCCTGTTGCTAGGCAACAGCAGCAGGGCTGCGGCGCTGATGGAAAGCTCAGTGAGTGACGCCGGGCTCACAGGTGAGCTCGCTGGTCCAACCTCCAGCCGATGCACAGCGTCTGCTCCGACAGGCCCGTCAGGACCTCGGGTATAATGGAGACGTCTGAGCGCAGCGTTCGAACAGCTGGAGCGGCAGCGGCGTGGACGTTAGTGGATCAAACACGTAGCGCACTCTGACCCGGACGACCCCGATCACCTCGTGTTCAGGCTGAGGAGGCAGTCTCAGATGACGGAGAGCTTTTTTTACGATGTTGGCTCAACTGTGCGTGTGCATCGGGGTCTGTAACGATCACCGCGGTGTCGGCCATGTTTGATATCTGGATACAGTCAGGTGCAGGTGACAGGAACAGGAACCCCAGAGTGCTCACCTGTCCTGTTCAACCACCTGAGGACTGACGTAGCGACGCCAACCCGGCGACCGTGCGGTAAAACCCGCTGCTCAGCTCCACAGGTCACGTCTGTGGAGACGTGACCTGTGGAGACACTGAGTTTTTGGCACGCTGCTCTGACCTTTTATTACTGAGTGTTTCTGACATCGAGCGAGTGGTCGCGAGCTCTGACCACATTCCTGCATCGCTGCACGGATGCCGTCAGGAATCATGGCAGATCGGGGCTGGAGGACATTTCCTCTTTAAGGGAGGGCGTGACCGAAAACTGCGGCGCTGACCGACGTGTTTGGAGGTGTGGCTGCGGGGGAGGGTAAAGTGTGATTTCAGGTATTACCTCAGCAGTGTTTCTGTGACCCAAGCTGTGTCCCAAAGCGTAGGCTGCGTCCTCCTGAGGACCCGGCCTTTGCGGTCTACGTGGGCCGGGTCCTTTGAAGACCGAGAAGGCCGGAAGAGCGAGGTTGTGAAATTGGACGGTCCAGCCTTCAGATTTGCGTCATCGCTGTCTGGGTGGGGTTTAATGAACTTGGCCGTCTGCTCCGTGCTATCTAAATATAACAGGACACTGGAGTAAACTCTCGACCGTCTCACACTTCTGTTTAATCAGTTTTCTGTTTGACGTTTATTCAGCTGTGTGAAAATCCTGGAGGAACCCACCCGATGGATTAATAAAGTTTTATTTAATCTAATCTAATAACTTTGATCTCAGCCAAACCGATTTACTTTTACGATTTAAGTTATCCGAGTGACTTAAATATCACGTTTAACCTGAGTAGCGAAAGACAGCGGGGATCCGCTGCCCTCGCCAGCTCGAGTGACCATTGAACCCCGGCTAGTAGGGGTGCAACGATACTCGTGTGGATATTGAACAGTTCGATACAGTGCTTTCGGTTCGGTACGCATATGTATCGAACAATACAAATTTAAAAAAATGTTTTTTTTTATTTTATCAACTTTTCTTCTGACTATGCTGTCTGTCTTGAGCGCTCAGTGGATCTGCGTTCGACTACTCCGCCTAGGCTGCACTGTCGAGCGCAGATCCACTGAGCGCAGCACAAGCACAGAAGCGAAGCTCATTGCAACATGGCAAATTTATTCAGATTTTGGTTTTCATGTGACGTATGACCCTGAAGGTAAGCGCGTCATGGACTAAAGTAAAACAGTATGTTGGATGTGCCACACAATGCTCAATTACATGGGTGGGAACTAGTGTGTTAGCGCAGTTAGCTCGTTAACGTGTTGGTCGTCCAGCCCCACGCACGGGGCGATCCGCGGTAGCTCATTAACGGAGATTTGCCGTGTTGTGGCGTTAAGGTCATTTCAGATTAACGCTGACAGCACTAGTGGGAACACAACGAATATGACTGCACATTTACTCCGACATCATCCTAGTGCAAAGACAAGTGGAAGCAGACAAAAAAAAGCAAGCATGCTACTAACTTTAGCCGAGTCATTTAGACAGCTGTTAGCACATGATTCTCCTTATGCTGCTGAGAATATAGCCCAGAAGAAGCGTATAGTATAGCTTTTATTTTGAAAGAGCCATTTCTCTGTAATAAACTCTCTTTTCCAAAGATGAGTGATTCCTCCATCAAACTGTACTTTTGAGTTAAAATATATATTTATAATTTTAATAAATGTCAAATTAAAAAGGTATGAACATTTTTTGTATCGAAAAAATATCGAACCGTGAATTTTGTGTATTGTTGCACCCCTACCAGTCAGCTATCGAGCTGGTGGGTAGCAGACGTCTCTGAAAACGTCGGAGCACTTTTGCAAATATGTGATATCTTGATAAACCGAGCAGATATTTGAAGGTTACACAGCTGCATTCACGCGAAAATATGTAAATTGTCATTGTTGGAAACTGGAATTGGCTGAGCTGCGCTATGAATTCTGGGATATGGTGGGCCACGAAGGACGCACCCGACCCATCCTTCAAATTCGGGGAAATAAAGGGCGTATCTGTCGGCCGCATTTGAAGGAGTCGACGAATTGGGACAGCCTTTATCGCCTGGCTGTGACGTAATCAGCCTTCAAATGCGGCCTCCGAAGGATGCAGCCAACGTTTTGGGACACAGCTCCAGTGTGTGGTTTGTTTGTTTTTTCCTAAACAGGAAGGGGCGTGTCCCATGGTGCCGCTGTGCTGCTGCTGCGGCTCTGTGGTTTTTTTAGGTTTTGATTTTTGTAGCGTTGGACAAGAAAATCAAAACCTAAAGAAAATACAGCGCTGACAGAACTTCCTGCAGGGGGCGCCAAGCACCAGGCTGCTGGACGTGAGGAGGTCTGCACACTTCCTGTGACCTTCATCAAGTTTCAGGTGAGAACAGGAAATCGTCACATACACGCTGAATTTCACTCTTCATCATCTGCTGCTGATTAACTCCTCCTCTTCCTCCTCCTCAGGTTTTGTGGCTCGTTCAGGTGTGACAGTCTTGGAGGCGTCGCTGACCTTCGGCGATCACGCCACAGCTGGATGTTTGAGGCTGATGTGTGCACTTCCTGTTTGTGATCGCTGTCAGAGCGTTTCCATCTTCCTCAGTAAAGCAGAGTGAAAATAAACTTTCCGAGTGTCTCAGTCTGTTTACGTGAACCCGCCCATCACGCTGACGATGTCATCATGCTGATTAGACTCCTTTGATTTGACATTGCAGCCTGTTTCAGCCACCAGTGCTGACTGGTGCTGGACCAGTGAAAGCGGCGTGACGCGTGCTTACTCACAGTAGACTGTAAATAAAAGATGGACTCCAGGCTGCTTTGATCCAATCAGAAATGACAGGATGGAGTCATCAGCTGACGCTTGGTACCACAGATACCTGCGCATTAGTAACATCCAATCAAAATCCTTGAATTTCACTAAAACTGGAGCTCCGCCTTTGTGGACGCTCTGTACAGTAACCTCACAGCAGCCATATTGTTGGTCACATGATGTCATTAAAAACAGCACAAACACGTCCAGTCCTGATATCACAGCAAAGCGTGTAACAGACACGCAGTCCACAGTGTCCATTTCATGCTGTGACCCTCCAAATGTGCAGTAAGCTGCAGAGCCAGCAGAGGGAGACATTTCAAGCCAACATGGAAATTATGACGTGAAACATTCAAACAGACATTAAAACTTTTACATGTAAACACAGGTTAGCGTGTACACGCTTTGCTGTAATACTGGGTTGGTCCAGAGGTCCACACTGCAGATACTGCAGATGCTGTGTGTTGAAATGCGGAGTTTGAGAAGAGCGCAGCACAAAATCAACTGACTGGTAATGTTCACGGCTTGTAGACTTGTGCGAAAGATCTTTTTTTTAGAAAGATCTTTTTTTTTTCTTTTAAAGCTAAATTACATTAGCACATTACACCTTGACAACAATTTGGCATCAACACTTGGAACAATTCATGTAAATAAAAAGCGTAAGACCTCTGTTCTGTTTGGATAAGTGACCATTAGCCACAGCAACATTTAATGGTCTCGCTGATACGAAAACGCTTTTTATGTGCGTAGATAAGAGTCTAGTCATGGGTTATTGTTAATTATTTTATGGTCTATCCTATTTATACAACTGTGCCTTATTTGTAATGACTGATTTTGAAAGGAAGATTTTAAAAATCTTTCACTGTTCCAGAGTTTTGAGTGATTTATTTTTTTGCCTCATGTCTGCCACAGTGTTTCTTTTTTCTTGTACTGAACATGGACTGCATCACGGATAAACAAAGGCACTCCAATCACAATATCTGACTAATTTAGTCATCCCGTGCAAAGCAAAACATCTGCAATAATAAATGAGGCTATCTAAAAGAAAAACCCTGAATAAATGAGTGGAGAGACACAGCCAGTGCAGATGTTTCCACACAGGTGCACTGCATGGTACAATTAAGCAATTAACATCCACTCATGCTCCGTGGCATGTAGATAAATGCTGAGCAGGCCCATCTACCTGTCAGTCAAAGAGGCCACACCCCTAAAAATGCAAAGAGGTGAGTTATATAAACATTTCCCCCGCCTTCATAACACCTGTGGGGCGTGTTATGACTGTCTGTGTTTCAGGCTGTAAACATGTTTGTTTGTGCTGCGAACCTTTTACATGGAAGTCTATGGAGACGGACTCACTGCTGCCCCTGCTGGACATCTCAGGTTCAGTCTAACAGCAGCTCACACTGAGGCTGTGACACTAAAGACAACACAAACCTGAAGCTGCTCTACTTCGCGACACACACACACACACACACAGAGTTTTTGCAGAGGTGATAATCTTCAGTCATAAAACTGGAGCTTCAGTTAAACTGAGCAACCTGGTTTCTCATCTCTGCTGATGGTCGAGGCGTCTAGTTTGACCTGCAGGACATTTTTTGGTCGCTCCCGGTCACCACGGCAACCAGCAGCCTGTAAAAACAGAATCGTTTCTTTTCATCGACCCGAAAAAATACAAGAAAAGAACAAGATGGAGGGGCTGTTTGTGAGGTGTGGGAACCTGCTGACGAGTGTGTGTGTGTGTGGATGGACAGATGAATGGACAGAAGTGTAATTAAATCGTCATCCTTCAGCTCCGGCTGAAAGTCTGTCTTCTCCTCCGTCTCTCTGAGTGACGTGCCGTCAGGTTCCCAATGCGCCGGGCCTCCGAGCCAGCTGGACTCGAGCCAGGAAGCCGTGGGCCCCGGGCAGTGGGCCAGAAACACTGAGACATGATGGGATACCCAGCAGGTGTTACCTGAGAGGCTGTAAGCTGTGAGGGTGTTTCCTCAGGTTTGTTTAAAAAGTATGAAAACAACAGTTCAGTTTCTGCTATGTGGGGTGGAGATCTCCATTCATAGTTATTATACTCAAAGATGGGAGACGATGAGCCCTCGGGTGCACCTGAACAGGAAGCCCACCTGTTGGCACCTGGCTCATTTTCTGTACTCATTGGGCATTTGGTTGAACTTCCTTCAGGAAGCCTGCAGTCACTCCAGCAGAGCTGCAGGAGCAGAATTCTTCATTTAGCATCGATGCATCTGAAGTCACGCTAAATAAAACCCAGTAAAAATAATTCAAAGTGCTTTTAAAGGAGAACTAAGATGGATAACACTTACACGTCCTCCAGCATTGCAGGTGCTCCTTCAGCTCAGAGCACAAGGCAGTGAAGGTGGTGCAAGGAAAGGAAGCAGAAGTGAGGTTGCAGAGCTGGAATTACAGAGACAACCTCATAAACCAGCGCTTCCCGGTCTTTTCATCAGCAATGCCAGATCCCTCTTCAACAAAATGGACGAACTAAGGCTCCAGGTTGTGACAGATTGCACCATTAGGGATAGCTGTGTACTTATGATCACAGAATCCTGACTTCATCCATTCATCCCGAATTCAGCCATCAAGCTAACGGACTTAACAACATGGTGCTAAATCAGGACCGTGGTTAGAGAAGAGTAGGTGGGGTGTGTGTAGATCAACAATAACTGCTGTACAGACACAGTTACTGTGGACAGCCATTGCTTCCCTGACCTGGAGTAAATGAATTGCAGACCCTTTTACGTACCAAGGGAGTACACTGTTGTTTACCTTCCACCAACTGCTAATGCTAACTATGCTAACCTTTGCTGACAATGACTGGGACTCAATTCCCCCTGAGATCCGGAGGGACACGGACTCTAATTCCACCATACCACCACTGAAGTGGCGTAGGCGACGGAGGCACAGGAAACAGAAGAGAGCAGGGCTGAGTGCTAGGCTATGTGCTAACCCACACAGACCGGCTATTCCGAGTCTCTTCCTCACCAACTCACGGTCACTAAATAACAAGATGGATGAGCTACGACTGCGGATCACCTTACACTGTTTGGATTATTCTGTTATGATCATTGAGCTAGCGGGCCACGCTACATTCAGAGCGGACAGGAACAAAGAGTCCGGAGGAGGTCTGCTAGTGTTTGTGAACAATAACTGGTGCACCAACAACACAGTTAAAGTCGTCCACTGCTGTCCGGACACAGAGTACATGATGGTTCAGTGTAGACCCTTCTACTTGCCGAGCGAGCTCACAGCGATCACAATAATAGCAGTTTATGTGCCGCTGCAAGCTAATGCTAAGTCAGCCATGGAGCTACTCCAGTGCTCCATTAATAAACAGCTAACAACACACCCGGACTGCGCTGTGATCGTGGCTGGAGATTTTAACCATGCAAACCTGAAATCTGTCCCGCCTGGATTTTTTTTAAAAACGTGAGCTTTCCAACGAGGGAAAACAACACACTGGACCAAGTCTGCACCAACATCCCAGATGCTTACAAAGCCCTCCCCGCCTCATCTCGGACTCTCTGACCATCTCTCTCTGTCCCTGGTCCCTGCTTATAGACCTCTAATTCAAAGGCAAAAACCATCTGAAAAAACAGTACGAGTGTGGACCGTGGAAGCCACCACAGCCCTACGGGACTGTGTTGATAACACGAATTGGAGTGTATTTGCAGAAGACTTGGAGGGCCACACATCTGCCGTACTCTCATACATCAACTTCTGTAGTGAGAGTATAACAACAACAAAGACTGTTACAGTGTTCCCGAAACAGAAGCCATGGCTCAACAGTGTGGTGAGAGCCCTACTAAGAGCACGTGACAGCGCCTTCAGATCAGGAGACCAGCAAGTCTACAAAGAGGCACGCCACTCTCTGCTTAAAGGCATAAAAGAAGCCGAGCGCAAATACAAACAGCAAGGAACACAAACAACTCCAGAAACCTGTGGCAGGGGATCAAGACACTCACTGCTACAGTCGGTAGTACCATCCTGCCTTAAGTCAGCCACCATCGTTCCAGTGCCCAAGAAGAGCAAAGTGAGCTGCTTGAATGATTATCATCCAGTTGCTTGAACACCCATAATTACCAAATGTTTTGAACAGCTCATCATGTCACACATTAAAGTTGCCATCCCTGCAGACCTCGATCCACACCAGTTTACATACTGGGCAAACAGGTCGACAGAGGACGCCATAATAACAGCTCTTCACACAGCCCTCACCTGGACAGTAGCAACACCTGTGTGAGAATGCTGTTTGTGGACCAGCTCTGCCTTCAACACAGTCCAACCCCACAAACTGGTTAATAAGCAACTCATGACTCAGCAGCTCACTGTGCAGCTGGATACTGGACTTCCTGCGTGACCCCAGAACATCAGGATGGGAGAGCACACCTCCTCCACCCTCATCCTGAATGTAGGTGTCCCACAGGGGTGTGTCCTCAGTCCCCTCTTATACTCACTTTTCTCCCATAACTGTTCACCAATCCACACCAGTAACACCATTATAAAATTTGCTGACACCACCATCATAGGACTGATCGACAACAGCGATGATTCAGCTACAGAGAGGAGGTTCAGCATCTGAAGCGATGACGACAACAACCTGCATCTGAACACAGCCGAGACCAAGGAGATGGTAATCGACTGAGCACTCCACCCTCTACATTGATGGAGGAGGTAGAAAGGGTGGAGAGCTTTAAGTTCCTCAGAGCCCACATCTCGGCCAGCCTCACCTGGTCCACAAACATCTCCCACCAGGTAGGGAAAGCACAACAATGGCTGTACTTCCTCAGGAAACTACGTCAGGCCCAGTTACCCCAGAGACTGCTAATTAACCACAACCGCTCCACCATCGAGAGATTTCTGACCTCCTGCTGCACACTCTGGTTCAACTGCTGCACCATGGAGGGCAAGAGGAAACTGCAGCGGGTGGTGAGGGCAGCAGAGCGGGCAATCGGCACCTCACTAACCCCCTCAGAGACATTTATACTGGCAGACTTCAGCAGAAAGCCAGCATCATCATCAAGGACCCCTCACACCCTGGACACTCACTCCCCCCCTTCCCTCTGGTAAACGTTACAGGTCCATCAGGACGAAGACAAACAGACTCAACAGAAGTTTTTACCCACAGGCTGTCAAACATCCCCTACCTCCACCCTGATCGGAGCATAACTGCACTGCCAACACCCATGGACATTACACCTTATTTATAAACCGTATTTTTATTCATACTATAATGGAACCAACAGTCCCACCTCCTAAATTGTGCTTATAACTGTATTTATTGTAGTAGCACCCCCCCCCCCCCAAATGCAGTTTTATTATTGCGGGGACTTCAATCATGTGGATCGAAGATAGCGCTGCAGAAATTCCATCAAGGTGTAAATTGCACTACCAGAAGATTCAACACGTTGGACAAGCTGTACTCTAGCATCAGACTGGGCTACAGAGCTAAGCAGCTCCCACGTCTGACCCAGTACGCTCCTGTTACAGGATGTCAGGGCTCCACATTTTGTCAAAGATCTTGATGGCAGCAGACTCTAGAGAGTAAACACAGCTCTGGTTCAGTTGGACCTCAGCTTAAATACTGTAGATCACAGCATCATGATAAACAGGCTCAAGGACCTGTTTGGGATTACTGCTGTTCATTTTTTTCTACATATTTTTATTGAAATTTTCTGTTGTACAATACAAACAAATATTTGAACAACCTCACATTCACACACCCATCCATACATCAAACCTGCCTACATCATATTCAAATGTAGAATGAGCATAGTTCTCACAGTAATACAAAAATACAAGGAATTACAGATAAGGATAAACAAGATTTTCCCCTCCTTCCCTTCTTCTTTTCCTTCTTTCTCATAAACATCCTTCACCTCCACTCCCTGAAATGTCCATATATGGCTTCCACATATTCACAAAGTCCCAGTTTTTGCAATATATGTTAGTCTTTCCAGGCCTAGAGCCTGCAATTTCCTTCTTCCAGAGTCCCATGGAGGGAGCATCCTCTTAGTGCAATGGCTCTTCTGGCTTGAAGTAGTCCATAGTCCAGTAATTTAGTTTGTTTTTCCAGTTGCTTAAATCCCCTTGGGTATATTCCAAGTACACAGAGTTTACCATTTAAAGGAATTTTTACCTTAAACACTTCAGTCAGACATTTGATGACATCTTTCCAAAATTCCTGGATTTTAGGACATTCCCATAAACAATGGAGAAGAGTTCCTCTGCTGATGATTTAAAATGGTTCATGTCACATTTTTCTGAGAGGTGTTTTGCTGTTCTGCTTTGTGGGGCCCTCAGGGATCTGTCTTTGGTTCAGTTCTCTTTTTTTAACAATCATATTTCCTATCACCTGTATGCTGACGACCAGTGTTGGTCAAATTACTTGAAAAAAGTAATCAGTAACTAATTACTGATTACTTCCCCCCCAAAAGTAATACTTTACTGATTACTTATTTTTGAAAGTAATTAGTTACTTAGTTACTTTACACCCTCAATAGGTAATGACGCGATAGATCAGGGGTCCCCAATCCCAGTCCACAAGGGCCGGTGTCCCTGCAGGTGTTAGATCTCACCCTGGGTCAACACACCTGAATCACATGATTAGTTCATTACCAGGCCTCTGGAGAACTACAGGACATGTTGAGGAGGTAATTTATCAATTTAAACCAGCTGTATTGGTTCGAGGACACATCTAAAACCTGCAGGGACACCGGCCCTCGTGGACTGGGATTATGGACCCTTACGATAGATCTTCAATCGCTTCAATCCCAATTCTACTTTTTCTGCATAATCCATCATACAAAATGTAATCAAATGGAAAAGTCTCTTTTTAAACTTGTTTTATTAGTTTTAATCTTTTAACTTTATGCATCAAGCAAAAATTAAATTATATGCAACATTCTCTGACTGGAAGAAATTAGTTTAATATTTAAACCTATTTTCTGCACATTCCAGCTCATAAAATAAAATGTTTTTTGTGTTTACACTCAGTCTTTCAAATAGATGCAAGTAAAACACAGCAGAAAATAAATAAAATCAAAGACTCAGCGGTCCTGTTGCTCTATTTTCACCTGTTTAGCAGGAGTGGGGCAGGCGGAGGTTTGCCCTGGTGCAGGTGTGCTGCAGCCGTCAGTGGAAGGATCCGCGAGTTTCTCTGTGAATTTTATATTCCCATCGTAGCTACTCGGTGCTTGTGCAGAAGTTTAGGGGTTTTTTTTGATGTAAAAAGAAGTTTTCTTTGAACGGCTAATGTTTTTGTCACTTTTTATGGAATCAAACTCAAAGTAAGGTCAGTACTTCCACGCTCTAAACGCTGCACGCTCATACTCTCTCCCCTTGATATATGATCCACTGTTGATCTGCACACAGCTGTTGTCACGAACGGCGCACTCGCTTACGTCACTGTCGTGAGACATTCTCGCAAAAAATCACGGTTTTAGTAACGCAGTAACGCAGTGTTCCTACGGGAAAGTAACGGTAATCTAATTACCTTTTTTGAAATAGTAATCCCTTACTTTACTCGTTACTTGAAAAAAGTAATCGGATTACAGTAACGCATAACGCGTTACTGTCTTGTCTGAAGAAGCTTCTTCAGTTCTAGGGTCAGGGGGTCCTTTTGTCCCTCTGTGGGAGGTCACTCCCACTAGGTTTATATCTGGGACTCTCCACCATTTGACCTTAGAACTGAAGAAGCTTCTCGGATGAGAGGTGAAACGTCTTCAAGTAACTTAAAGAAGTCCAGACGCTTTTCTTTGCAAGCTCCTTTGACCACGTTGTTGCAGTATATTAATGACTAACCTCGTATTGTGGATGGATTATCTCAGTTGTTCTCCTGACTGAAGTTTGGTCCGTTTACAGCATCCTGCCATGCGATTGCATTTGTCTCTAACCATCAGGAACCTTCACGTTAACTTTTATAAGTGGAAAAGTGTTAGTGTTCGTCCTCCAGCTTCACTGTTTATATTATGCTAACATAGCTGTGTCGCTAGCGATCACGTAGCACATCATTATATAGCAGCTAGCCCAACTTCAGTAACCCTACAAACGTCACTGCTGTTTAGTTTCCTGTCTTCATTTATGCTGGAAGTGATAGCAGAGTGTGTGTGGGGTCCTCCACGATGCTGGTGGCTTTGCCGATTCAGCAGGTGTGACAGGCCTCTGTGATGGCTCCAATGATCCTCTCAGCTGCTCTCACTAACAGTTGTAGAGCATTGTGATCCGATACGGTGCCGTTACCATCCAGACAGTGATGCAGCTGCTCAGGATGCTCTCGATAGTCTCTCTGTAGATGGTGGTGAGAATGGATGGAGGGAGATGGGCTTTCCCAGCTTCCTCAGGAAGCAGAGCTTAGTTATGGAGCTGGTGTTGAGGGACCAGGTGGACACCGAGGAATCTGGAGCTCTTGACGACCTCCACAGAGGATCCACGATGTTCAGTGGGCAGTAATCTCTCCATGCTCTGAAGTCAGGTCTCTTTTGTTCTGTCCACTTTGATAAACACACGGCGGAGGCGAACACATTTCAATACTTTTCAGGATTCTGTTATTACTCTGTGGCTGTCACGATGCGCGCGCGCGCGCACACACACACACACACACACACACACACACACACACACACACACGCGCACACACACACACACACACACACACACACACGCACACACACACACACACACACACACGCACACACACACACACACACACACAGCTGAACACTTCCCAAAAACCTCGTTCACCCTTTCAATGCAGGAATGCAGCGTTTATGCCGCTCAGGTGCGTCCACCTCGTTCTGCCACCGTCACATGTGATGGTGTCACATTAGAGTTACAGGTGCAATGATGTGAATGACTGTTGTCAAAAGGATCTCATTGATCTCATTATATTTCATGTATTTATAGTGACAATAAAGACAAAGACAGGTTGGATGGCACTGCGTGTGATGTCAGCAGTCTCAGTATCAGCAGTACCTGCTGCAGAACCGTCTCCTGGCCGGAGAGCACGGTGTGTTTGCAGCTCTTCCAGAAATGTGGAAAATACAAGTCCTGCAGACTAACGTCAGGGTGAAGAAAGAGTGATGATGAGACATTCAGGGACCAAAGCGTAATCACGGCTCTTCTCTCAGTTTGACCTTCACTTTCCTCAGGAGATCACTGACTTTCTAACAAACTTCCTCTCGGATGAATTTTGGTTTCAGGTTTCTGTCAACGTATCGATCGATTCTCACCCTGCCAGCACAGAGTGAGTCGGTGTGAGGTCACAGCAGTGTTGTAGTGCATGATGGGAATCTGCCAGGCCGCTCAGCTGCCAACATTCAAACCTCATTCAGCTCACAATGCAGTGTTAATGAGCTGCTTAACATGCACCATATGATGAGCTCCTCTAAAGATGCCTCTGCAGGCACTTTGTCAGAGTGAAGGTGACCGCGAGCTGGACAGAGACGCCAAGTGTGGGCGGAGAGATAAACAAGACAACAATGCAAGCCGGGCCGGGGGGGGGGTGATTAATTCACCCCTCCCAGATTAATTTAGGCAATAAGACATCCAGAATTAATCCATCAGCAGGGCTTTGTCTTTCTGTTGCTTCAGCCACATTAATCAATACTTTAATATTAATGACTGTGGGTGTGTAAAAAAGGTCACAACCACATTCAGAGCACAAGTCTCAACAGAAAACGTGACTGGATGTTTCCATCGCTGCTGTGTGAATAAGCAGCTAACTGTGGATGCTCCTCAACCCCAAACTGAAAGTCTAAACATGTAAGGCCCATCAAAAGATGGCATGAAGCAGATCAATAAAGCCAGACCATCAGCATCAGAGGACCGATGACGGAGCCTTGGGGAACTCCACACGTTGTTGAGTTTTATCGCAGGTTTCTCTTCTGAATCCTCCCACATCATGTTTTTTCTCTTAATTATTTCTGTAAAGTCATAAACGGATAGAAACCTGCAGCGAGTTCAACCTGTTCAATCGCAGGACCTTTGTGTGTGTGTGTGTAGTACTAGTAGTGCAGTATTTGTAAGGAGTTTTTGATGTGTGTATTTTTAGGTCTACAGGTCTGTTTTGTTAGTATTTCTCAGTTTGTAAACGATTTTTGGTTTTTGCTGTTTTCGTGTCTCCCTCACAGGAAGCTGTTGAGTGTTTGGACAGATGTTCTTAGCAGAGACGAAACAACTGCTGCACATCTGGACCGCTGCTGCTGGGAAAACACCTCAGGGTGGCCCAACCTGCAGTCTGGAGCCCTTGAGGCCCCAGAGGGAAACACCGGGAGCGGGTCTGGTTTGTTTATCCGCTGAGTGAGCTCAGTGCTTAAACAGAACTGTGGTTCCGGTGGGAAAGGGTTAAACTGTTCTCCTCACCTGACCCCGCCCCTCCGGACCAGCCCCGCTGCAGCAGCGAGCGGACACTCCGGGAACTTCACTCAGTTTGTTCCCCAGCGGAGCGCGTTCCTCCCACGGGTCCCGGACCACGCTGAGCACGCGCACGGAGCGGGTCGGGTCGGGTCTCCGGGGTTCGGATCTTTCCCGCTTTTTGATTTTCTGCCTGAAGTGGAGCTTGCGCGACTTTTAGCTCCGCGGAGTGTGCGTGCGTAAATCTGCGCGCCTGGAAACTCCGTGGGATGACGCACGCGCTCACCGATCGATTGTTTGACTGATATATTGACGGGCACGCGGTCCGAGACTCGCCATGGACCCCGTTCAGCTGATGATGATGATGATGATGATGGTGATGATGAAGGTCAGTGTCGGGACCGACTTCAGACAAACTGGTAGAGAACAAAGAGCGCGCAGTCAGCCCGAGGTCAGACACAGGTCATAACCCTCCTCCTCTTCACCCTGGCGCTGGAGCCGGCTCTTATTCGCTCAGACTTAGAAATGATGAAGTTTCTGAGTTCAGATGATTTTGCGCTTTTCTTTCTCTCTGACGATAAACTGAAGATGAATCTGAGCGTTTTTTACTCTTTCACACATCAAACTAAAAAAAACACGTGATTGGAGTCACGTGATTGGCTCTCAGCTGAGGGACCCTGAAGGTCAGACAGCAACTGACTCCAACATCAGTTTGCAGCTTTTGTGAGAGTGGGTGGGGAGCTGATTTCTGGGTCTGAAAAGTCACTGAAACGTAAATCTGTGAAACGGTTTTACAAGATTTTCTTCTATTTAAAGTCAGGAAACAAAATTGAAACGTGATGAGAGTGTGTCTGCGCTGTAATCTTTTTATTCGCTGTGTCTCTTTGTGATGTGGTCTGAGTCTGTTTTCCACAAAGCTCTCTGAAGACGTTTGCAGACGTTTTGTGGTCTCTGTGGTTCTGCCATTTCTTTGTGCTCATTAAAACTTTTGGAATGATTCTTTAAACATCTTAAGTTGACTTTGCTGAGATGATTTTCCATGAAATAGCTGACTGGTTTGGTTTGAATATTTAGAATGAGCCTTTAAAAGCCTGCAGAGCATAGAGGTGACCTCACACAGTCCTGCACTGCTAATTAAAATGTTTACTGCTTCGTGTCTCAGACTCAGTGTAGAAACGTTCACACTGTCTGAAATCTGATCAAACTCTGTAAGTCTGACGATTCCTGTGAAACGGACTCCAGGCAGGTCTTAGGTTTGTTTCCTCAGTCACACTCAGGTCCCCGGGGTGTTAGCATCACCTGCAGTCTGCTGTCAGTCTGAACTCACCCGTCGTTATCACAGTTTTGGTTCCTTCAGTCGATCCAGATCAGAAACAGATCAAATATTCAACTTTTGCTGTTCGGTGTCACAAACGTGAGGCTGCTGATGTTATCTGTGAGCTGATCTGTCAGTGTCAGCACTGATAACAGGAGAAACACCATTCAGCCAGGCTTGGAGTGTTGGTGTTGCACAGTCTGTCCACCAGATGGCGCTCTGCAAGTTTCCTGCAGTAACAGCAAACAGCTGCTGGGAGCAGAGCATAAACGTGTGAATGAACAGCGCCAAAGCAGAACCTGTAGGTGGTGTCCACATAGCAAGGGGCGCTGGGTGGAGCCTGTGGGGTCCTTTCTGTCTGAGCGCTCAGATGTGTGAGCAGACTTTCTAGCGAGTGAAACGTGGAGGCAAAGGAGGTTCAGCCGAGTTCACATGTGGCTGACAGAAACGTGGGGAGGGGGGGGGGGGGGGGAAATCAAAGCACATCAAAGCCACACATGAAAGAGACAAAGAAGGAAGTGTTTCACATCTGTATGGAATCACCCTACTGCCACATCTGTGCACATCTGTGCACAGAGCCTTCCAGAGTCTCCTGTTTCATTAGAGCGCTGCAGTATTTCTGTTTCTGTTTGAACAGCGTATCATGCACGGCTGCTGAGACTTGAGCTTTTATTTTGAAATAGTCACAGGAAATCACAGAGGTCAGGAAGCCTGTTATTGCTAGGCCAAAACGCTGCAGCTGCATCAGCTCCTGACTTTGGTAAAACCAGTCATTCATGTGACCTATGACCTCCTGAAACTACAGGTGGTGTCAAATCATCAATAACAGAAAACCTCCAGACGGAGCTCGCCGTGCTCGATAAAACAGCCTCAGCCAGCAAAGCCAGCATGGCTGAGTCATGAGCTGGTCTGCATCCACAGACACGGGCCAGTTAGGGCTCAGTACTATACAATCAAAATCCTCCAGTTTGCCGCATTAAACCCAGAGCTCAGCCTTGTGGACGCTCTGTTAGTACAGTGACCTCACAGCAGACATATTATTGGTCAGATGATGTCATTACAAAGGCCCCAACAGCACAAACACGGTCCAGACGTCGCGTATCCACAGAGACCAAACAGTTTGTGTATCTGGCTGTAAACGTGTTTAATTCTGCTGTAAAGTTTAAAAACGGGAGTCTATGAGGACTGACTCAGTGCTGCCTCTGCTGGACGCTAGAGGCACTGCAACTGATTTTAAGGAAGCTGATTGGTTATTAACTCTGCATGTTTGCTGTGTTTCAGATGTCTGACAGCAGCAGATCAATGGAGGTGTTCGGGGACCGAGCAGCAAGAAGCAAACGCTATGCCATCAACCCTCTAGGACACAAGTGGACTCACCATAACATCACGTACAGGTAGAGAAACACCTGTGCAGACTTAGTAACATCCTGTAATTCATTCAGTGAAGCTCTGAGGTCATCACGTGTGCTTTTACAAGGTCAGGAACTTCAAAATGCTCTGTTTCTCTAATCGTCCTCTAAGATCATGTGTAAGTTAAAGATTTAATGTCGTCATCGTCTAATTCTGCATCTTTCTATTATTTTGCTGCATTTCAGCGTTTATTGGTTGGACCTCTGCACCTCTGCCACAGCTTGTATTAAAGCACATTCTACGTGTAGAATATTTAATTATGAAGGTAAACATTTGGAGCCTGAAATTCAAGCTAATACTGAGGGCCTGCTGGCTGTCATATCTACAGTGATTCAGGATGTCACCCAGCAGGAGCCTGAACAGAGAAAGTGACCCTCACACAGAGCCTCGTGTTCGGCCTCCAATTTATACAAATCAAAAATAAAGAGCAGAATATAAACCACAAGGCAGAGAATAATCTCTGGTGTCCGAGAGTCTAACCAATAAACAGCGCAGGAACCAACCCTTCCTCCTCCTCCTCATCGTCGGCAGCAGGAGCAGCAGCCTCAGGTCAAAGTCTAGAAACAATCTTGACACTCAGGACCCTTCGCTGTAACGCCTGCAGGCAGTTATCTGGGTGGTTATTTTCATTCTGGCTCCTTCCATGCAGGTAAAGGGCCTGTAGTAGCAGGCGGAGCCCGGGTGACTGGAACAACATTTTGTCCTTTCTTTGACAACCAGTTTTTTTTGGGGTTTTTTTTGTTAACGACTGAAAAACGTTCATAGATGACGATGAAGAAAGCGAATGGCGCAGCATCGTGATTGGCTCGTTTGTTTCCTGATTCCATGCTGATGAGTACCTACCTCACTGATTGCCCTCCCATTGTATTTCTATACCAATCACACAACTGAAATCAGAGGAGGCGGAGCATCATTCTCTGAGGACCAATCAGAGTCCAGTTATCTGTCTGTCTCTTCCATCTCAGGATCATCAAGTTCCCCAACACCCTGAATGTGGAGGACACCAGGAAGGCCATCGGCATCGCCTTCACAAAGTGGAGTGACGTGTCTCCGCTGACCTTCACCGAGGTTACTGACGGCAACGCTACCGCTGACATCACCATCGGTAGGACTGAACGTTTAACTGGCTGTGGACCCACAGGGTCAGGTTAACACGCACCTCTCTCTGTGTGGGAGACTTCATTTGAAAAGGGCCAACTTCTGCTTAAAGTGATGGATTAGAGCCCTAACCCTGGCACTAAACAGGTCACAGGTACTTTATTTTAATACAAGATTAGTCCATATCATTAAAAAATTGCCTCGTAATTGTAACTGCCTGTGTTCAAAGTGATTCAAACCTTAGAAAAACCAACCAAAGTATCAACAGAAGGTGGAGAGACGGCATCGATGTTGTGTTGAACAGATATCAGCTGATATTAAAATGGAGACAGGCTGTTGTTTCGTGTTATACCAGTTTGTACCACAAGATGGCGTAGTGAGTCAGCCGAACCTTTACTAGTGGGCTGGACAAGCTGAAGGTTCTGGACGAAGCGGCGGTAAGAGTAAAACTCTGCCCCCTGCTGGTGAAGGCTGCAGCTACATGTTGCTGGTGGTAATTAAAGAAGTGCGTTCAGTAGGTCGTCCTCATGAAAGGACACGAACACGTCTGCAGGATGAGGAGCTCTGCTTTCGTCCTCTGAGATGTTCCACTTCAGTTTCCTATTTCCAGGTTTCTACACCTTCAACCACACGGACTGCTGGTGGTCTCCTCTCCACCCGTGTTTCGATGGGCTGAACGGCGAGCTGGCGCACGCCTTCCTGCCACCACGGGGAGAAATTCACTTTGACAACCACGAGTTCTGGATCCTCGGGAAGTCGCGCTTCAGCTGGAAACAAGGTTGGAGCACGTAGGATGGTTCTGTGTGTGTTTAGTGTGTTCCTAGAAGGCCACCGTAGTCTGAGAGATGAAAGAAACAGCACAAATGTTGTTTTAGGTGTTCCTCACTTTTTGAGTTTATAACATGTGTGTGTGTTATAAACAGCAGCGCTGGTATCGTGACAGGATTTATTCCTCAATGCTTCTTAAATGATAAAAATCTAAACAAACTCCTGAAACATGACAGACAGGAAGAGCACAGCAGAAACCTCAGAGATCATTGTGCGAGTGTGGTGGGCGTGGTCTGTTTGTAGGAGGCTGCAGCAGGAGTGACGCTCCTCTGAGAACACGTCATTACCATCCTGCAGCCGGCGCTCTGAGGATGATAATGATTGGATGTAAAAATCTCCTCCTGCAGGAGTCTGGCTGAACGACCTGGTCCAGGTGGCGGCACACGAGATCGGCCACGCTCTGGGTTTGTGGCACTCCAGAGACCCTCAGGCTCTGATGCATCCCAACGCCACCTACACCGGACAGAGGAACATCGCCCAGGACGACGTGTGGGGCATCCAGAGACTCTACGGTAAACCCCAGCGCGGCCGGAAACGAGCTCGTCCTGCTTCAGTCAGGTTTACAGCTGTTCGCTGCAAAGCTGGGAAACAGCACATTTATGCATTTGAGATATTTAAGGTGGACTGAGGGGAAACTGCTCTGACCGATCAGAAATAAACATCCCCTGATGCAGACAGGCGGAAACACGCCGCTGCATCATGTGACGTGTGTTTGTTGTGTTTAAGTGACTGGACACGTCTGTCGCTCTGCAGGTTGTCTGGATAAGAAGCGAGTCTGCGACCCGTGGGCTCGGCTCGGCTTCTGCGAGCGAAGGAAGACGTTCATGAAGAAGAACTGTCCTCAGCGCTGTGATTTCTGCTACGGTGAGGCCCCTCTGACCTCTGACACCCTCACAGAAGCCCGCACGACGCTCATTGCCCGTCTCCATCCTGTTCCCACTGCAGAGCCTCTGGAGGTGGTCACTACAGCAACACCGCCGGCAGCCAACACGAAGATCAAGATGGTTCCTCGGGGAAAGGTGGTGGGTTTCCGCTGTGGGACCAAAAGCACCCGCTCACCCCCCAAAATCAGGTCAGCTCATCAATGCTGGCGTAATCATTATTGTGGGTGATTTTAACATGTAGATGCTAAGAATGACAGCCTCAACATGGCATTTAATCTGTTATTAGACTCAACTGGCTTCTGTCGACATGTAAAAGAACCCACCCACCACTTTAATCACACTCTAGATCTTGTTTTAACATGTGGCATAGAAACTGAACATGTAACAGAGTTTCCTGTCTGATCATTTCCTGATAAAATTTACAATAACTGAGCCTTCAGTTTTCAGGCCCCTCTTCTGTGGAACCAGCTTCCAGTTTGGATTCGGGAGACAGACACTATCTCTACTTTCAAGATTAGGCTTCAAACTTTCCTTGTTCATGTTTTGAAGCTAATGCTGCGGCGTCACTGGTCATGGACACAGCTCGTCAAGGTTAAAATCTTTCTCGGAGAGTTTCAGGAGCCAGGACGAGTCACAGTTAACGAGCCGGGCTTGTGGTCATTTTCTGTACAGCTGTTTGAATGATTGTGGGCGGAGCTGAAAGCTTAAAGGTCTGTGGTGTCTGTGGTTTTCCTGCAGCTGGTACAAAGATGGCGAGCAGATCCTCTCATCCATTCCAGGGTACATCGTCATGAAGGACCGAGACTTGCGCATCGTCGCCAACGAGTTCAACGAAGGCGTTTACACCTGCCGCGTCCATCGCCGCGGCGACATCGTCTCTGCAAACTCCTGGGCTATCAGACTGAAGCCGGAGCAGGCATCCAACAGCTGAAGACGACAGACAGGAAGTGACCTGACAGGAAGCATGGCGTCTGTGGACTTTTTTCCTGACTTCAAGGGACTTTAAACATTAAAGAACAACGAACCATTGGCAGCTCTGTGATGTCACGGCGCCACATCCTCATGACTGCGAATGACATCACAATGTGTAAAGTGGTGACTGAGCTGACTGGATGGCGTTTTGGTGATAAGCAGCCTGCTGCTCATCTACGTGAGAATATTTCTGTAGCCTGTAGGAACTGTGGCGTTTGACCCCGCCCACTTTAGTTGCAGCGGTTGAGTTAATTACTTAGCAACGACAGTCATGTAATCCCTCTTTGCCCTTTGACCTTTGCTTAGACTTGTGTCCTGTCAGACGCTGTTCCTCTGTCCTCCATCATGGGGAAGCTGTTTCACATCTTTGTGCACTTCCTGTTTCCCCCGCCGGCCCGTCCTCACCGCCACGATTTGAGTGCTGGACTGACGTAGAGCAGCTTTGCATGATTCACAGTTCAGACTAATCCCGCCTCACAAACAGCACGGCAGCGCTCTGAATGCGAGTGATGGGCACTATGACAGGTGTGAGTCCTTCACCCAGTAAACTGGTGGTGTCCTCTTTCTGTCCTTAATGTGTGAAATTTGTTTGTTGTTTTGTTGACAAATTACAGAAATAAACAGAAACATTTTAGTAAATGTTCTCCTGCTGGACGCAGCTCGTACGAGGTACGAGTTCTCAGAGGTGGAGCCCCCTGGTGGCCGTTAGAGAGAACGCAGGTTTGAGACGCTCTCAGGTCGTCCATGCTCTCTTTGGGGGGAGGGAGGGGGAGGGTGCTCCAAATATTCAGATGAAAACAGGTCAGACTTTAAAGAAATGGGTTGGATGATGAATGTGTGTGTGTGTGCGTGTGTGTGAGAGAGACACTGATGTCTGTGGAAACAAAGGCCTGAGAACAAAGAGTGTCTGCAGGGTTAGCGTGGGTCGCTCACCCTGCAGACACAAACAAACCGACAAAATCATTTTAAAAATCAAAAACAAATAAAGTTTAACAATCTCAAGTTAAATATTATAAAATAAATAACTACAACTAATAAATAAAACAAAATAAACATCTGAAATATTAATATTTTAAAAGTAAATGAAAGATTTGTTTTGTGATATTTTTGATTTTTACACAATTATCAATAATAAACAAACAAATCAGCAAGAGCTGCGAGAGCCAAACAGGAAGTAAACTAAAAACAAGAAATGACAGAATTAAAACACATTTACTAAGTGATGCGAGTGGCTTCCATTTACGTGAAAGGCAAAGACCATCTCTGAATGGAGGAGGGGCCTAAGGGTTCATCTGTCGCCATCTTACTTGCTGTGATTGCAGCCATTCCCCAACTCTCTGTGAATGGGACTCGTGGTTATTGATCAGTGGTTGTTGATCAATGGTCATGAGAATTTGCATAATTATGATGAAGGTGACCTCCCAGCCCTTTGTTCCTTCAGTGCTGCTGGTTTCAGTCATTGTACAAATGTCCTGTTTATAAGGTTGGAACCTGCAGTCAGCTGAGACTGAAGAAGTCGCCTGATGATGATGAAACGTTTCTCCCACTGAAACCATCCAGATGAACAGACTCAACTTGTGTACATTTACATTTAGTGTAAAAAGATACAAAATAATATTTATAATAAAATCTATGAAAAACAAGTATTCACAGTGAAGACCAGCTCAGGACAAAAGTGTACATAACCAGTTTGACACACACACACACACACACACACACACACACACACACACACACACACACACAGTCTTATGTGTGTATTCATGTTGTTGTTGTTTCTATATCGTATTTAATAAATGGAAACATTTTATTATTTTCATGTAATTATGTAAAAATACGTTTGAAATGTTCAAAAGTCCAGACTGCAGATTATTGACTGATCAGCTGTTTGTTTACGCTCATCAATGAGGCCTGAAAACATGGTTCACACTCACACAGCACCACCTGGTGGGCCAACAGGGACACTGCAGCAGCTCCCTGCTGCCACCTGCGATGTCCAAATTCATAGGCTGCATCGTCCTGAGGCCGATTACAGCGACGCAGCAAAGGCTGTCCAAATTTGTAGACTCCTCCAAACGGGTCCTCCTGTTCTCCAGATTTGAAGGATGGGTCCGGTGTATCCTTCGTGGCCCGCGTTCCCAGCATTCATAGTGTTTCCAACAATGGTGGCAGCTGCTCAGTTTTAATATTACTCTTACTAATCTTTCTGGGTCACAAAATAAACGTTTAAGATATTTTCAGGCGAGAATGTTTCTGTGTAAACTTCAAATATCTGCTCGGTTTATCAAGACGTCACATATTTGGAAAAGGTTAAACATGATACATAAGTCACTTAAAAATGTCATCGTCCATCCATTTTCCTCCGCTTATCCGGGGCCGGGTCGTGGGGGCAGCAGCCCAAGCAGAGAAGCCCAGAGGGAGGTCTGTTCGTGAGTAAATCGGTTTGGCTGAGATCAAAGTTATTAGATTAGATTACATAAAACTTTATTAATCCATCGGGTGCAGTGGCGGTCCTAGCCTGTTTGGCGCCCTGGGCGTACACTCCCTCTGGCGCTCTGTTTGGAAGCAGCATGTCTCCTCCCCTTTCAACGACCTTTACTCCTGGTCCTAAAGTGAGGGTTAGGGTTACCCTAGCTCTAACCCTGCAGCGCCCCCTGGAGGATGAACCAACTTAGCCAAAGCTGCTCAGATCTGATTGGTCACAGTAACAGCACAGTAAGAGGTCAGAGGTCAGCACAGGCCTTGATCCAGGAAGCAGCTTCAACACTGATCAGCTGATCAGTCAGTTCATGACATCATCACAGACTTCAGAGGAACAGCTGCCGGTCCTCGTCACAGAGCGTGAATCCTAACGGTACCTTTGATTTGAAATCTGTGACATCACTCAGCGACGGACTCTCCACCTGTGAGGTTAAATGTAATCTGATTACACTGTAAACACCCTCGTTTCAGTTTGCAAATAGTTTCATCGTCTTTGCGACTGTGACACCGTCACACCCACCAGTGACCGCCGACTGATCGCTGTGATGTAATCAGGGACTCTACAGTAAGGCACAGTGAGTGTAATCTGATTACACTCACAGATACAGACGTCTGACTCTGACGGAGTCGCCGTCTCAGGTCTGATGACTGATTAGAGACGATCGTGCCGACAGCTTTGACTTGGTGAGCGAGGAAAGGCGGGGCTTAGACACGACACACACACGGCGCTCCGTATTCAAAGTGAACTTTATTGAGTGATCGGGAATGTTCAGGTGCAGCTGCACACGGTGCAGGCTCACCTGTGAGCTCCTCACTACCTTCTGATTCAAAAGACCTTCATGTCCAGACGCCACCATCACTTTGGTCTGCAGCTGGCCCCGCAGGGGGGCGGGGCCAAAGCTCAGGTAAACACAGAAAGGCACAGAGTGAAACATGAACACTGTGAGAAGGACAGCGGGTGGCGACAGGTTAAATCAACAGATAACAGGCTGGTGTCAGGGGGCGGGGTTTGTTTGAGAGGGGGGCAGGGGGTTGGTCTGCTCAGGTGACGGTGGTCAGAGTTCAGGAATGTTTTCGTCGGGTTGGGGCGGCAACACGGTGTTCTGATGGTGCTGGCGTTCGCCGCGCCTCCGTGGCCCCGCCGCCGTCGATGACATCACTCTACATGCCCATCCTGATGCTCTGGATGATCTGGAAGATGGCTGCGGGACAGACGAGGCATCAGCGTTACTGCGTTTCACGTTTGTCTTTAATCCGTTCAGAATAAAATAATCACTGGTGATTTTATTCACACCACTCGAGTTATGTGAAAAACGATTTCACGTGGAAAATGTGATTCTTCATCATTTTGATGTTATTTAAAGGGTTTGTTTACATTTTTATTCAAAAAACAAACTTATTTTTAGTATTAATGCGATTTTTTTGCCCTAAAGTTAAAATATTCAGTTTATTTAAATATTTATGACATTTTCAGAACTTTTTAAAGCATTTTTCTCCCTTTGATTTTATATTATTTTAAATATATTTTTTAAAAGTAGTTTCCATTAAAGATAACCTGACACGACCTCTGTGATCACGTCTGAGCGTGCTCAGATCACCCTGATCAAACACACCTGAAGCACCAGGTGCTCGTCATCAATTAAAGGTCACAGCAGCACGGCGTGCCATGACATCACAGGGACAGGCCCCACCCATTTCCAGCTCTTTAGTCAACAGTTATTTAAATCTTTCATAAACCAGAAAATCAAAGGACACGTTTATAACACACAATGAACGAGCCGTCAGCGTGAAGCAGACCTTTATGACCGAAGAAGAAGAGGAGGACTCACCTGATCCACAGACGACGAAGATGAAGAGGGCGAGCAGCCACGGCCCCACACCTTTGTCATCAGTCAGGCTCCTCTGAAACACACACACAATTTATTGATCAGCCCATCACGCTCATCCCGATCTGTGTTTATTGAGGATTGGGTGGAGCAGCGGTTATCACGGTCGCCTCGCTGCAGGAAGGTTGTGGGTTTGACTCTGATTGTGACTAAAACTAGACCTGACACCTGTCCAGGTGTACCCCACCTTTCTCCCAGGCCTGCTGGGACCAGCTCCAAGTGCGCTGCCTTCACGGACAGCCCGTTTCTCTGGAATTCTCAGACTTCTGAGTCACATTGGCTCTAAACTCGATCACCTGTGATCAATACCTGCGCTTTACTCTCCTGTAGAGACACTTTTAAAGCGTCTCACCTTTAAAACAATCATCTTTGACCTTTGACCTTTCCTGTTTTTAAACACATCTGTTACAGCCTGTCTATAGGGGAGCTGAAGTGCTCCTGAAGTTGGCCTGACTGGACCTGACGACGGATCCTCACGCGATCGATCGGTTTCTGATCGTTTATCGATCAGTTTCGGCTCGCGCTCTTCGCCCTGACGATGATGATGACGGTTTTACTCACCGTGGTCTTGGCCACGTTTCCTCTCTGCGTGATGTTCTTGCTGTGTTTCTCGTTCGCCATGCGGATCCTCTGTTTGGCCACCATCTTGTCGTCGCTGTTGTTTGTTTGTTTGTTTGTTTGTTTGTCGTCGTTTCGTCCTCGCGCTCGTCGCTCCGCTGTTTCACGCACTGGGACCGACTCTTGTTTGTCGACGTACTCAAAAACCTGATGTCCCGCCCCCTTTCGTGCTGGTCACGCCCACACTCCATGGAAAGCGCCTTACTGCGCAAACATGATTTCCTGCAGGACCTTTCAAAATTAAAGCCAGTTGTGGTCTGCCGTTCAAGAGGACGTGGTTCCATTTTTATCATGTTTAAATCAAGTTTATATCCTTTCTGTGTCGTAATAACTTGTGATGTAATATCTGTTAGCTTTTATTTTGAATCCTTTATTGTTACTTAATTTGAAGGCTGTAATTTATAAAGTATAAAACAGGTTGAATTGTTTATTATCAGTTTTCTTTAATGACTTGCAACCAGTCAAAAGGAAAGGTTCACATTTTTTCATCTTTATCTTTTTAATAGCCATACAATTTATTTATTTACAATCATATAAAACAATTACAGACTCAGTGAAAATTCTGATAAAATGTGTGTTTGAAAAAGTTCCCCTCTCCACTGTGGATTTATCAAGGTTCAAGGTTCAAGGTTCTTTATTTGTCACATGCATAGTTATACAAGTATAACACACAGTGAAATGTAGCCTGACACGCTCCTCGACATGTGCAAAGGGGGAGGGGGGGGGGGGGGGGTAATAGTATATACACTGGGTGAATGTGCAGTAGTAGCAGCAAGCAGGTGAATTCTGTACAGGATAGACAATATAAACATATTTAAAGGAATTGAAATGTACATTGTGCCTTGGTTTAGTGTCTGGAAGAGTCCTGACTCAGTCAATTATAGATGATGTGAGAGGGCGGGTGTGTGTGTTTAGGGCACAGATGGCTTGGGGATAGAAGCTCCTCTTGAGTCTCTCTGTCCTTGCCCGGAAGATGCAGAACCTTCTACCAGATTGCAGAAGTTGGAACAGTTTGTTGCCAGGATGGGACGGGTCCTTCAGTATCTGCGCTGCTCTAGTCCGGCATCTCCTGGTGTAGGTGTCCTGAAGCGGGGGGAGAGCAATCCTGCAGCAGCGTTCTGCTGTATGGATCACTCTCTGGAGAGCTTTTTGGTCCTTCACACAGCTGTTCCCAAACCACGATGTCATGTTCTGTGTGAGGATGCTCTCCACAGCGCCTGCATAGAAAATCCTGAGGATCTTTGGAGAGACCCTGAACTTCCTCAGTTGTCGTAGGTGGTACAGGCGCTGCCTAGCCTTTTTGGTCTGGACCTGAATGTGGGCAGCCCATGTCAGGTCTGAGGAGATGTGGACACCAAGATACTTGAAGGACTACACCCTCTCCACTGGAGCTCCATTGATGATAATGGGCTTGTAGTCTCTGTGCTGACCCCTTCTGAAGTCCACCACCAGCTCCTTGGTCTTGCTGACGTTCAGCTGGAGGTGGTTGTCCTGGCACCACGATGCCAGATTCTTCACTTCATCCATGTAGGCCGCCTCATCGTTGTTGGAGATGGCACCCAGCACCACTGTGTCATCAGCAAAGTTCACAATGGTGTTGGAGCCATGGGTGGCCACACAGTCTGAAGTGTAGAGGGAGTAGAGCAGTGGCGAGAGGACACATCCCTGAGGTGCTCCTGTGTTGATGGTGATGCTGTTGGAAACGCATCTACCCACCCTCACCACCTGCCATTTCAGTGTTACTGTTTAAACTGTTGTTTTTATAAAGCTGATTTAAATAAAACCTTTCGACTGAGGTCCTTCATTTTTCCTACCCTTCCTTCGCTTTCAGATGCCTTTTATTTTGAAAGCAAAAGCGGAATCCCTTTTAGTCAGTTTCCGACATTTTTGATGCAACTTTGACCTCAAATTTACATCAAAAAGAAATGATATTTAATGATAATTGTTGAACGTGGCTGATCTTATAAGCTCGCGATTATCAGAGAATCGTTAATTACATGTTAATAAATGATAAAGTAAGCGTCTTCTTTTCCGTTTTTAACGACGTGTCACTGACTGTCTGCTGACGTGGCGCTGATAGACCCACCTCTCGGTGGTCTGAAGCATTTCCGGGGTGCTGTTTTCTTCTTCCGGCACAATAAACATGGCGCCCCCCGTCCCGTTGCTGGCAGGTGGGTACATTTTTGTTTATTTTGATTTATATAAAAATGTCTGTCTTTTTAAAGCCCACGGACAACGACACAAAGTCACACATCCGCCACGACCAGCGTAAGCCTCCGCGCTGTTAGGTAGAGCCAGCAGCCCGCCAAACCCAGTGAGGAATCGGATAAAATATTAATTTGTGCGAATATAACAAAGTCACGTGCGCTCGCAATGAAAGTGTTGTATGTTTTTAAATCGGTGGAGTCTTTGGGTTGATTCGGCTGTAAAATAACGCCCGTGTGTGTTTCCGTTAATAAAACTGAGCTGGTTGAATTTTACCACGCTGTTTTCTGTTTCACGTCAGCAGAGCAGCAGCTACGTTAGAGCCGATGTGCGAGGCGATGCTGTGCGCTTCAAACGCCGCGTTTGCTGTAAACTCACGTGACACTGTTTTGGTTCAATCGGGATTACGTTACATTAAGGGATTTTTAAATGGAGCTCTTTCAGGGCCTCTTTTACTCTTCGGTTTATTCCAAACTGTGTTGATATCTGAGACCAATGGTCGCAACCCATCTATCCATTCGCTTCCGCTTATCCTTTTCAGGGTCGCGGGGGGCGCTGGAGCCTATCCCAGCTGTCATAGGGCGAGAGGCGGGGTCCACCCTGGACAGGTCGCCAGTCTGTCGCAGGGCCAACACGCAGGGACAGACAACCATTCGCTCTCTCATTCACTCGCACATTCACACCTAGTGGCAATTTGGATTTTTCCAATTAACCTATCCCCACAAGCTGCATGTCTTTGGACGGTGGGAGGAAGCCAGAGTACCTGGAGGGAACCCACACAAACACGGGGAGAACATGCAAACTCCACACAGAAAGACCCCGGCCTGATGGTGGAATTGAACTCAGGACCTTCTTGCTGTGCGGCAACAGTGCTAACCACCGTGCTGCAACCAAAGGGGTGTGCAACTCCAGGCCTCGGGGCCGGTGTTGGCAGGTTCTCACCCTGGGTCAGCACACCTGAATCACATGATTAGTTCGTTACCAGGCCTCTGGAGAACCTCAACACATGGCGAGGACGTCATTTAGCCACTTTAATCAGCTGACACATCTAAAACCTGCAGGACACGCCCCCAAGGCCTGGAGTTGGACACCCCTGATGTAAAGCATCTGTTTTCAACAGCATCTCACCGCTGAAGGAGCGAGCCGCTTTAATCTGACCTGTTCACAGTAACAGGTGCAAGAATAATTTGTAATTTAATTTCAGTCTCACAGATTCTCAGAAGCTCCGTAAACACGAAGACATGTTGACTCCTAACAGTATGACTACAATCCAGCGAACGTAAAGAAAGAACTTAAAATGTTTACATTCAAATGACAGTTAAATAAAATAAAAGCTCCGATGAAAATCAGTTTTACATTTGAGGTCTTAAGGATAAACATTGTAGGAATGAACAACTAAAAAAAGTTCAAAAATATTAGAGAGCATTGACGACGGTGAGACCGTCCCTCACAGCGCTGAGCTAACGTCAGTGCTCAGGAGTCACAGACGCGTCAGTGAGCCGTCCACATACTTCTGGTGTGTTTGTGTTTCAGTGCGAGGATCCGATGGCACGTCTCTGCTCCGAGGCCCCCCCCACTGTGAGCCACATGCAGCTTTCCAGAGGTAACCCTGCCCCCTACGCACCCTGTCACCAACACACACGGACACAGTTTGTTTGTTTACAGTGTGTGTGTGTGTGTGCGTGTGTGTGGCAGGGACTGCCGGCCCAGCAGATGTGTGACCTTCAGCACAGACGGGACACTCTTTGGTTGGTGTAACGGACAAAAGTAGGAGCTTCTCCATCCCTGTGAGTAACATCTGTCTTGCACCCTGTCTGACCTCTGACCTCTAACCCTCTGTCTGCCTGTACATCAGTGTCTCCATCGTGAACCCCTCAGATGGCGCTGTGGTGTCGACCTTTGACCTCCCGAAGACAGCCCTGCTGGAATTTTCTCCACTCAACAACATCCTGGTTACCTGGCAACTGTACACGAGTAAGAGAAGAAGAGGGAGTTTCACGTCCGTAGAGAGATTAGAGATAAAACAAGTTCACATGAGGTCACGAGTCCTTCTACATCAGGGGTGTCAAACTCAAATACACAGTGGGCCAAAATTCAAAACTGGAACAAAGTCACGGGCTAACGTTAATATTTATTGAAATATATTTATTCCTCCAGATATAAGAATGAATCTTTTCTTATGGACTCAAACAGGTTTTGCTGAAAAACTGAATATGGAACAAGCAAAGCTTGATACTAAACAATATATATATTAGCTGTATAATACCAGTAGGCCAGCTCTGATAATAATTTGGTATGGCTTTGCGGGCCAAATGTAATTAGGCTGTGGGCCAAATTTGGCCCGCGGGCCAGAGTTTGACACCTACGTTCTACACCCAGACAGGTAGACTGATGTCATGTGACATAAACATTTCTCAGCTGTTTGCAGACTCTCCTCTGCACTCGGAGTTCACGCTCAGTCGCAGAGACAGTGACACTAGACCGGTTGCGCAGATACTCCTTTTTGTTCCCCTGTGCAGGCAGGTGTGCCTGTGTCTGCACGGAGCCTCTCTCCTGCAGCATGGCATGTTTCATTTTATCCAAACAAAGAAAGTGAGTTCTGTAGGCGTTTACAGGTGAGGGCTGTCTGCACACCTGGTGGAGCTGTTTTTACTTTTTTATGTAAGAAAAATTCACAGGTAAAGACTTTCTGAGGTTAAATGACTGTTTTTGTGAATGGAGTCTGGTGGAAAGGGACATTTCCTGTGTGGGCTAAACCCACACTGACCCTTTCAGGTGTCAGCGGCACGTGGCTTTAGTTTGTGTGGGGGTGTGGCCTGCTGCAGATAACGGTTTTTAAGGAGGAAAGCTGCTGTGTCTGAATCTAAATTGTCAGTTTTTCTGCTGATTGGCGTGTTTCAGTGTGTTCGGTGTGTCGTGCTGGTGTGAACGGTGCTGTTTAAACAAAGTTGACTCTGTGACGCTGCAGAGACTCAGGACAGTCCTCAGGGGGAAGCCAACCTCCAGCTGTGGGAGCTGCGCAGCGGACGACTCATCAAAGCCCTCTATCAGAAGAAGGTCGAGTCGTGGTGAGTCCTGACGCACCCTGACTGATTGATTGATCGACTGATTGGTTGTTGCCTGTCAGTGTTGATGTCTGTGGTGGTCTGCAGGTGTCCCAGCTGGTCTGAAGACGAGAAGATCTGCGTGAGGATCGTCAACAACGAGCTGCACTTCTATGAGGACAACGACTTTGGTAAGGACGCGTGCAGCGGTAGCCAGCGGCTCTGTCGCTGTGAAACCAGCAGCTGATGTCTGCGCCATCGTTTTTCCCAGACTCCATCGCCAACAAGCTCCACATGCAGAAGGTGTCCGACTTTGCGCTGTCGCCTGGAGGTCAGCCCAGCAAGGTGAGCGGAGCGTCCAGCAGCATAGTTCATTCTACCTGAACATGGTCCCACCCACCGTCTGTCCCCGTCAGGTCGCCGTCTACGTTCCGGGCAGCAAAGGAGCTCCTTCGTTCGTCCGCCTGTATCAGTACCCGGCGTTTGGAGGGCCGACTGCTGCACTCGCCAACAAGAGCTTCTTCAAGGCTGACCGAGTGATGATGCAGTGGAACAAGAAAGGTAGGTGTCCCGAGTCCTGACAGCTAGAACCGTGACCCCTGTGAGCGCTGACTTTAACCCGCCTGTCTTTCCCGCAGCCTCGGCCGTGCTGGTGACGGCGAGTACTGAAGTGGATAAAACTGGCGCGTCGTACTATGGAGAGCAGACGCTGCATTACCTCGGCGTTAACGGAGAGACGGCGCTGGTCCAGCTGTGTAAATCCTCCTTTTACTTCCCAGTTTAGCTTCTCGCTGCAGCGCCAGCGCTGGTCACCTGAGGGGTAAAATATGGCGATAGCGACAGGAAATGTTTGTGTAACGACTTTTCTTTATCGCTTTGAAACAGCGAAGAACGGCCCAATCTACGACGTGGCGTGGAGTCCAAGCTCCACCGAGTTCTGCGTGGTGTATGGCTTCATGCCGGCCAAAGCCACCGTCTTCAACCTCAAATGTGACCCCGTCTACGACTTTGGGACCGGACCGCGAAATGCAGCGTACTACAGGTGAGAATCTGCCTGTGCTCGACGGCGTGTTGTCGCCTCTTTGGTCACGTCTGTTAATGATGCCACCGTGACGGGGGCTCAGCCATACGGCGTCTTCAGGAGGAGGTCGGTACGTGATGGAAAAGCGTCGTATCACCGCAGCAGAAAACGTGGTTGGCTCCTCGGTGGGTAACGGCTACCAAACCTGCTGACCTAGTGTAGTCAGTAGGATGGGATGCTTCCTGTGAGAGGCTGCACCTGATTGGTAGCTTTTAACTGTGAGGGGAAATCAGGCTGGATGTCAAACCTTAAACTGCTGGATGTTGTCTGTCTCCCTGTCTGTAGCCCTCAGGGCCACATCCTGATCCTGGCCGGCTTCGGTAACCTGCGAGGTCAGATGGAGGTCTGGGATGTGAAGAACTACAAACAGGTGAGGGAAAAACACCTGCGGAGGGAGGGTGGGGGTGGGTCGAAAAGCAACAGGTAAATGGACCTTCAGCGGTGTTTCACTTCCTGTGAGCGTCACAGCGCCATGCGGTTAGTGCTGAAGCACACGCCCAGCGTGAGTTTCATTCTTCAGCAACACGCTGTCGGCTCACACGATAGTCATAGGGGGCGCTGACTGGAGCCCTGAGGGACACCAGGCCAGGTCACAAAGCTCTGACCCCTGCCCCGATGGTGGAGCCTCAAACCAAGAACACCAAACATGTAAAAGAGACCTGTTTGATCCCGGCTGTTTGGTCCCGGCTCTTTGATCCCGGCTCTTTGATCCCGGCTGTTTGGTCCCGGCTGTTTGGTCCCGGCTCTTTGGTCCCGGCTCTTTGGTCCCGGCTGTTTGATCCCGGCTGTTTGATCCGGGCTCTTTGGTCCCGGCTCTTTGGTCCCGGCTGTTTGGTCCCGGCTCTTTGATCAAACCGCTCCATCTGTGGTTGTGGATGGTGTTCAGTCTGATTTGACTGTTACTGAAGCTTTTTTTATTGTAACTGTATCATTACACAGTTTTATTGTTTCGTACGCATTTTCCGTCACGTTTGTGTGTTTCTGTTATCACATGTCAAAGCGATGCTCTTATTTACAGCTCGTATCATCACTGATTCAATTCAGCTCATTTTTGACTCAGACTGTCAGAAATAATATAATTCTGATCATTTAGATGTGTGCTGTCCAAAGAACCCTCTAAACCTTGGAAATTTAAAAGTAACTGAGGATCAAACAGAGAAACATGAAGCAGGTTTTCCTGTTCTGGCTTTTTATAGCAGAAAACCTTAAAAATATTCTGCAGTCGATCAAAAACTGAAGCAAACCATGAATCAACATGTGAACATGACCTGATGAGGTTTGATTACAGACACAGCTGAGCAGTCATTTGTTTCCATTCGTTCAGTTTGAACAGCAGAGACGAGGCTTTGCTGTCAGAGGCCGACAGCACTGAACACAGCAGCAGACTGGTGGCTAATAAACAGAGAATAATGCAGGAAGCAGAGATTTGATGGTAAACTGGTCTCTGAGTGCTGAGAGAGAGAGAGCTGTGCAGGAAGTACAGCAGCCAAAGTCAGAGGGAGCTCATGAGCATGGTTATCAAACGTGAAGCGCAGTTTGATCTTCTTTTGCCGCTGGTTCAGTCAGTGTTGGTCAGAGTGACGAAACCTGCAGCTTCAGGATCTGTGAGCCGTCGACTCTCAGCGCCGACGGCGTCTGTGGACGATCCACGCTCTGTTTCCACGTTTTTACCTGCTCTTTAATTGTTTGAGCTAGAGCAGGGCGATATGGCCAAAAATATTTATCACGATATATATTTGAAAATTTGCGATAACGATATAACTGACGATATAATTGATGCGAGACAAAATACAACTCCACAACATTACTAGCGCAAAAAGACAACCTTCCATTTATTTTCACTTAAACAAGAAGCTGGTTTTTATGTACATTAAAGCTTTATAAAAATGTAACAGTGCAAATGCAAATTCCTTGCTGAAAGTTTAACCAAAAGGCATTTCCAGTAGAAATGGGCTGACATATCCTGAGCATAACCATGTATAATATCCACTGAAGTTAAAAAGAGGTGCTTTGCAACATTAAACTGCAGTGTGCAGTACGTATTTTTCGCACCATAAGGTGCACGGGATTATAAGGCACATTAAGCGAAACAAAGCAGTCAGATAAATCAAACTTTATTAAACTCATTCTTCTTGCTTCCTCCACTTCTGTACCATTGATTCATTAATGTTGAATTCTCTGGCAGCTGCTCTGTTCCCATGTTGTTGCAGTATATTAATGACTAACCTCGTATTGTGGATGGATTATCTCAGTTGTTCTCCTGACTGAAGTTTGGTCCGTTTACAGCATCCTGCCATGCGATTGCATTTGTCTCTAACCATGAAGAACCTTCACGTTAACTTTTATAAGTGGAAAAGTGTTAGTGTTCGTCCTCCAGCTTCACTGTTTATGTTATGCTAACATAGCTGTGTCGCTAGCGATCACGTAGCACATCATTATATACCAGCTAGCCCAACTTCAGTAACCCTACAAACGTCACTGCTGTTTAGTTTCCTGTCTTCATTTATGTTGGAAGTGATAGCAGAGCTGTACGTTTGATTTTTTTCAGAAATCTCTCAGTCAGAACATGCTATATCATGCTTAGGTAACTAGCGAAACTAGCGAGCTAACTTCCGCTAGCTTCCTGCTAACTTCTAACTCCGTTAAATGTAATAACTTTTGTTTTCATGGATGCCTGGAAGTTAAACTTTATAGTTACACCTGGTAAAGCAGCGATGCTGATCGTTTTATTAAAGATGAAAGAATTTAGACAGTTTTTAACTCTCAGTGATGCTGCAGTGTTGTTTGACCTGAAGCATACGGAGTTTAGGACCCAGATTACTCCCAGATTTAAGAGCATCTTAGTCCGACAAATACGACAATAACGACGGCCGCTTGCATGTTCTGCAAAAAAATGTGCTTTGTTGTGTATCTGACGGACAAACACCAAACCAGTTCCACATCACGGAAGTTGCACCATTTTTACAAACCAATTCTGGTTCATCTGTTTCACTCAACAATCGGCCATGTGCGTATGAAAACAAAGGCACTGCGCATGCGCGTTTTACTCATATTCTATCGCGATATTTCATTTTCCTATCTTTGCCTAACATTATACCGGTATTACCGTGAACGGTATAATATGGCCCAGCCCTAGTTTGAGCTGTTTGCTGAAATAGTTTTGTGAGCTTTAACCTGAGATTCTGACGTTTCTGATAAAATACATTTATATGTAAAAGTCATTCAGGATTTAATGAATTGAACTGTAAACCCAGCCCTCATTGAGCTGTCCTGTTACAGGCAGCTTTACAGGAAGAATCAGTGATTTAATCGAACGAGTTGGCGTCTTGTCCATCGGTTTCTCTTTAAACTCCATCATTGTCGTGTTTGGCTTCACCAGTCTCACCTGTCTCGTCCAAGGTGTCCAAATCTCAGGCGCCAGACGCCACTCATTTCTCCTGGTGTCCCGATGGTGAGCATATCGTCACGGCGACCTGCTCTCCTCGGCTGCGGGTCAGTAACGGTTATAAGATCTGGCACTACACCGGCTCCGTGCTTCAGAAATGGGACGTGGCGGCCGGCTCGGAGCTGTGGGAGGTGCGCTGGCAGTCGCTCCCCGACGGCAGCTTCCCCAAGCGACCAATCAAGTACCAGGCAGCGCCCAGCCAGCTGGGGTCCACACAGGCCCCGCCCACACAGGCGTACCGGCCACCCGCACTGAGACACCTGCCCGCCACGCCCAGCTCCAAACTGGTGAGATGACGATGGCTTTCTGGTTTATTTAGGCAGAAGTCGTCGTTATGGTAACCTGACCTCACCTGTCTTTTCCTGTCAGCACGAGGACGAGCCTCCTCAGGACCTTCGTCCCGGAGCTTCGGGAGAGAAGAGTCTCTCTAAATCTGCTCTGAAGAACCAGAGGAAACGAGAAGCAAAGAAGGCAGCGAAGCAGGTGAGACTCGAAAGTGTGACGTACCTGTGAGCACAGGTGCTGAAATCCAGGCGAGCTGAACGCCGTCACACCGTCGCTCGCACGGCGTCGACGTCTGCTGCTGGAGAAGCAATGGTCACCTGCTCCTGCTCTCTTCCTGCATCAGCTGTTTATACAAACACTACACATGCTGTGCCTTTTTCAAATTAAAAGCACTCTAAAGTTTGGCTTTTACTGTGAAACACTTGTTTACATGAAACATCTGATATTCAGCGTCTGATTAAATTCATGTGTCATCATCACAGAGGATGATGAGGAGACAGACAGACTGATGATGAAGAAGCTGAGAGGCTTCTTCATCATCAGCTGACGTGTGATCATGTGATCTGCTGATATTCATCTGCTAAAAACAGGAAAAGCCTGACTGATGATTTCAGCCTCGTTTCAGGTGTGGAGGATCTTTGTCTGCTCTCACCTGGATCTCACACCGCCTGCCAGCATTCCTCTTACTCCGGGTTCTGCCATGTTGTAAGGTGCTCGAGGCAGTCACGTGAACACGGTCACTGATCTGATTATTTCAACAGGAGGCGAAACCAGAACCAGAACCTCCCACTGACCCCGCCGCTGTCAGTAACAGCCAATCAGAGGCAAGCATCGGTGACCCAGAGGTGGAAAAGAAGATCAAGAACTTAAAGAAGGTGAAGGCTGGTTTATTTCTGTGAACGTCAGTCAGGTGGATCTCAGCCTGGGGGTGGGGTCAGTGGTGTGTGGTGCTCTGATTGGTCAGTCTCTCAGTGACTTTTGTACGTTTCAGAAACTGAAGGCCATCGAGGAGCTGAAGGAGCAGCAGGCATCGGGGAAGGTCCTGCAGAAGAACCAGGTGATGTTTGTTGACAACCCGACACTCATGAGGGGCAAACGCCGCAGTCATCGGCGGGCCCTGGGTGGTGTCTGGAGGAACTGTGATCACGCTGTAGACGATGACTGGTAACGGTTGCTGACATCTTGGTGCTGCGAGCACAGCGGCGCTAACTCTGAGCTTAACCTTTCCTCTGCAGGTGGAGAAGATCCAGAAGGAGGAGCAGCTGCTGAAGGAGCTGCAGGAGCTGCAGATCGGACAGTAAGAGGTCCCTGGGAGCTACAGACCACGCCTCCCATCCTGCAGAGCACAGAGGGACGGTGGCGTCTGTGATTGAGTTTTTAGTTGAGGGGCGGGGCTTATCTGACAGGTGTGGCATGCCTCCAGAGGGTTAGACTGAGTGGATGTTTGTTCCTTATGTTCACGCCCTGCCCGTGGCTGCGAGCGGCGAGCGCTCCTCTGTCTCAGCTGGAGGTTGTCCAGTAATAAACTGTGTAACAGAGCATGAGACCAGTTCTTCTTCTTGTCGCAGTGAAACCTTTGTTTTTATTTGTCACCAGAGTTTTTTTGTTTTTGGCCGTGGGAGTGCTGATAGACAACAAAGTAAGTCGGACTCGAACCCAGGCCTGCTGTTCTGCGACTACGGTCACCTGCTCTCCCACTGAGCCAAACCGGTGCCCCAGAGTCGGGTCCTTTTAATTGGATTCATTTACACAAACTCGGCTACACCTGCCGAGCTTCGTCGCTGCCCTAATATAATACACTTTTTCTCTCTGCCTCACAGTTCCATTTTTTATGGGTAATAAAAAGAAAATAAAGCCGTTATTTCTAATAAATTCAACAAAAAATCTGGTCATTTGTGTAACCCCCGTTCTCTGCAAAGTGAGTCCATTATGTATGGGAAGTGCCCTCTGGTGTGAACAATCACGGAAGCTCCACCACCTCCGTTTCCTGTGATTGGTCTGTGCGAGGCCGTCCAATCACTGCAAAGGACACGGGGATCCCCAGCCCTCTGCCCATGCAGGTAGGGCAGTTGGGTGAGATATCTCACTCGGTGTTCAGAGAACCGGTGTTATGCAAGTGACCAACCTTCTCTTTCAAGCAGCACTCAGTGTCTCGCTGTGGGAAACGGCACCACTCCTGGCTCACGTGCATCAAAGCCTGTAACTCCGCCACCCAGGCAGGTCAGCGCTTCCAAAGGTCTGCGTGTCTCTAGGAGCCCACACTAAGGACTGAGTGTGTGAGTGAGGGTCACATGGATCATCATCATTGTAGCTCCGCGACAGGCACGGCTTCTTCAAGACGCCGCTTTGCTGCATTTATTGAACGCCGTGAAAACTACAAACACAAACGCTGTAGGCCCTTCAGTCAGTTCAAAGTAACGTGTTTCACACAATCCTGTCTGTGTTTCTTCAGCAAAATAAACATGAAGTCAACATGTCTGTATCTGTAAATAATAACTGTTATGCCTACGTGTACAAATATATTTATACAAACAAATAATTCCTTACGATACCACATATATAAAAGCTATTTCTGTGACACAATCATGGTCGGCGTGTGCAGATGTGTCCCACAGAAACACCCCAAAGGCCCCACGAGGCTGCAGTCCTGGGACTTGCACACCATCACAGTAGCCTCTTCCACCCAGTGTGATAAGCACCACTGTGACAGGCTTCAGTCCTGTCTGTGAGGAGCAACAGGCTCACCAGTAGGCCTCAACCTGTGGGTCCTGTTCTTAAAGCTTCTCAGAGATGTCGGCCAACTGGTGCAATTCCAAAGCCAATATGACAGGCTGAAGTAGCAGCTAAATACACTTTAATAGTGGAAGATGCTCTCCGCTAATCTAGCAAATCCTAAAGGAAGCATGACAGATTGGAGAGAGAGCACTGACAAGCAATTATATTCCTAGCTGCTCACCATCTTTCAAATACATGCTGTTGGCGATCAGAGTGGCCATGTGGAAAAGGCTTTGGATGGTCTCAGTCACCCTCAGAAGGAGAGCAGACCTGGCTTTGTGCCCGGCTGCGACGATGGCGTTTTTATGGAAAATCCACATGAAGTGCTGCCTGCTGAGCCTCTGTCAGGCTGCTTCTCTCCTCACTCCTCCTCACTTAAGTGCAGTGAACAGTTAAGTGAATTTTCCTGGTCCAGCACTTGTGATCTTCAAGAATCCCTGGTGTGGGGCCGGGGACTGTTGTAAGGGGGCACCCCGTATCCTTTTAAGTGTGTGTTGTGGACAGATGTGGTGGTGTCAGGGTATACCGAGGATACCCGCTATACAGGATATAAGTGAGGTTTGAAAGCGTTTGTATTACTGTAATTGAAATGCAAAGTTAAATGACCAAAAATCATAACAGGCACATAAAGATTCACCTCTGACCGGCTCAGTTGTGTCACCTTCGTTAAGATAGGACAACGTTTAATTTTTTTTTTTTTTTTTTTTTTTTGTCCCGTTTGGATCTTTAGCATCAGAATTGTTGTCTTGAGGCCAAGAAAGATGCCAAGCGGATTTATTTTACCAAGTGGATCATCATGGCCTTGCCATATTGGTCCATTTGATTGACCTTTATTATAATTATGAATTTATTTTATTTTCAGTTGCAAACGGGACAGACATAACTGTGGGATAGGACAGGGGGAAAGAATGAAAGAAAGAGGGGGAGAGAAAGAAAGAAAACCAAAGGGGAGAAGAGACGGTGAGAAGGGGGGGAAGAGAGAAAAAAAAAACAAACAAAAAAAAAACAAAAAATAAAAAAAAACTCCTGGGTCACCTGTATGGAGAAAAAAAAACAGAGGAGACAGCAAACAACAAAGAGCAACATAATAATAGAAAAAAAAAAAGCACCATCACAATAAACTAGCTAGCCATAGATATCAATAGTTACTAAATAATAAACGATATTGTGCAACACGCAAGATAGACAGCGCACAGTGTGCTTTGAGGCAGCAGCCAAGAAAGCTGTAGTCCGCGTCTGTGAATACCCATGTGTACACCTGTGTGCATACCTGTGTGGATCAGCATGCTTGCATTCCAGAGGTTTCTCCATGTAATGATCTGCTAGGGAGTGTGGGGGAGCCACAGCCCTGTCCTTTATGGTATCAAGCAGGTATGGAGGAGATCAAAACTCCAGACATCCAGAGGCCCCCAGAACACAAGAGACCAAGGAAGACCCACAGAGGGGCAGCTGCGCCACTGTCCCAGTAAGAGCTGAGGAGAGTCCCAGATGAGAGCTCACTCAGCAGCAGGACAACGTTTAATTAACAGGTAAAAGCTGAAGTTAAATGTCGGACACGTGATTTCAGTGAAGTCTTTACAGGCCTCGGATACGTGCGTGGGTCCAGGCTGGTGTTACAGGCGTGGCCCTTTAAGGATGAGCCTGATGGGAAATGTGTACGGGGGGTAGAGCAAAAAAAAGGAAAAGGAAGAGTAACGGTTAGCTACAGAAGAGACGAAGGGAAAATAAATAAAAGGAATATAATAACTCCCTCGACAGCCAGAGTTGTATCGGCGATGCCCGCTGTGAGTAAACTGTTTCAGCCCACTGTACGCGGTGTTCGTGCCTTGGAGGAGAAATAAAGGTTCGGTAAAGCAGTTTCCTACGCCTCCCTCGATCTTCTTGCTAGCAGAGTTGACCTGTATAGTAAGCTGTTGCCGGCTGCGAGTCAGTTACGGAACCTTCAAGTAACTGCCAGAGGTTTCCTTACTACGGTTCGGGGCCGCGGATCTGGCGCGGTAACACTGGGGGCTCTTTTCCGGGATTAAACTCCGCAAAGCGCCGAGAGAGAGGGAGCGAACTTTTTTCTCTCTTTTCCCTCGGACGACAGAGAAAATGGCGGCTCCGAGAGATGCTGAAGGGGATGGCATGGTAATGTACTTCAGTAAGAGCAGCAACCCATTTTTGTCAGAAACACCAGAGAGTGGCACAGCTAATGTGGACCATGCCACTTATGTAAACAATAGAATCCACAGCAGCAACCCCTTCATCACGGACATAGAGTTAACGCCAGCGGCGAGCATAGCAGCAGTCGATACGACAGAGTTTGAGGCTGCATGGCATCTCACCCCGCCACCTTCAGCTCACACCAACCCTTTCTTAACACCAATAGCGAAGCAGAATGCAGTGTGCAGTGAGTTTAAGCAGTTGCAGTGCTCAGACTGCGAAGGCCCTGGTAACACTGCATCTACACCACTCACAGTGGGACAGCATGGCCTGCATGATCACCCATCTCGGATTGTTACATCTCGGCCATGCAGCCAGCCATTCACCGCCATGAACTGTACCTGCAGTGTCCCTAGAAAAACACGGTTTACTGAGCCAGCGAAGCTACACATTATGCCGGGTATACCCCAACCTGCGCAATACAGCTATGAAATGCCAGCTCAGGGCTATTTTTCCCCAACACCTCGCATGGTAATACCAGCACCAGATGGGGGGTGTGGGCTTTGTAAGCATGACCAGGGTCACAGTTCAAAACAAGCCATGCCAGGGCCACGCGGCTGTTTTCCTGGTGTAGTGCAAGACGGTGGTTTTGCAGATTGTAGTGCTGATGGACAGACAAGGGGCAAGGAGAAAATTCCCACATTACAACCAGACCATTTCGATGGGTCAGGGTCATGGAAAGACTTTCTCTATCAGTTCGAGACCTGTGCAAAGGCCAACTGCTGGACGGAGAACACCATGGCTGTCCAACTGAGATTCAGCCTGAGGGGCGCAGCTGGAGCCATAATCCACAAAAACCCCAAATCTGCTCGCTGGAGTTACCAGAGGATTGTGGAGGAGGTGGAGGCTGCCTATGGGCCGTGTTCAGAGCATGCAGCAGCCATTGGCATTGAGCTACGGCAGAGAATCAGGAAACCAGGTGAGGCCCTGCACACCCTCAGAGATGATATTTATGAGAAGGTTTCCATTGTGTATGCCAACCGCTCCGAGCTGGAGCAGGACTGTATTGCTGTAGAGATCTTCACTAATGCTTTGGCAGATGCTGAAATGGTCCAGAAATTGTTGGAAGAACAACCACGCACCCTGGCAAGAGCCTATGAAATCGCCCACAGGTTCGAGACAACGAAAAGGGCCGCCAGGGCAGTCACGCAGCTTATGCAGCCAGGGCCACGAGTCTCTACAGCACAGGGGCCCGAACAGCTGCATTACGGGAGAATGTTCATATGCTAAGTTATGAACCACCGGAGAGGGCTCAAAGACCTATCCAGCATGGGCGCCAAAGCTGGAGCACATCCAACAAGTCAAGCAGGAAGGAGGCTGTTTGCCATAACTGCTCCGGCATAGGACATCTACAGAGGAACTGCCCCTCTCCTCGCTCACCTGCCCAAAAGCCTGTAAAAGCTGCTAGAGGCCCAGCCCCTGACCCAGGCACAGTGTTCCACAACGGAGGCCAAGATGTGATGTGTGTCCAGATAGTAATACAGGGACGGGAAATACGGGCCTTGCTGGATTCTGGTGCACGGCGGAATGTGCTGCCCCTCCACTATTTTAACACCATAGGTAAGGTAAGGTAAGGTAACTTTATTTATACCTAAAGGCAAGGTAAATTTGCTTTACAGAAAAATGACAGCATTTGACATCCCTTTAAAAACACATACCTAGTAAATATATAAAACTCACTGTGACACATACTTTAATATTTCGAATCAAAAACAGTTCTTATTTAATTCAGTGACAGCAACGGGGACAAAGCTATTTTTATAACGCTTTGTCCCCGCAGAGTCAAGACCCCAGGTGCAGGCATCCATTGCTCAGACTCTACAAGGCATTGGTCCAGAGGGATTGGCCGTTCTGGGCGAGGTCATCCTGCCTGTACATGTGGGGAGCGGTGTTAAAAATGTAGACTTTCTTTTGGCCGACATGGCTGAAGGCACTGAAGTTATCCTGGAGCACCCTTTCCTGCAACAATCGTGCGCTTGCTTAGACTACGGCCGCCAAGAGATAACCCTGTTTAATGAAAAGATACCATGTTTTGGTGTGGGCCCTCAACCTCAGGTGCTTGTTGTTAGGGTGGCACGCACTACGGTTTTGGAACCAGGCTGCGAGTATGTGGTCCCCGGGTTTTCCAGCTCCCACTGTGCCGCTCATAGAGACATGATGCTAAGCCCCACAAAGGGCTTTGTGGAGAAGCACCAAGTACTGGTAGCTCACGCAGTTGTGCAACCTAGTAAACCCTCTAGCATCCCAATCAGAGTCTTTAACTCTGGGGCCGCAGCTGTCACCTTAAAGCGGGGTGCCGTGGCAGGGGTTCTTCAGCCCGTGCAGGTCCTGGAGGGGTCGGGGGTCACCCACCAAGGGTCTTGGCTGCCCTCGAGCTTAATGGTACTCCCCCTGCTTCTGTACCAAGCCATTTGCAGGCCCTTTACGCCGAGAGCAGCCCCGGTTTGACTCACGTTGCCCGCTACGATCTGGCAGGCCTGCTGAGGTCCTACGGTGATGTCTTCTCCACTGGCCCAAATGACCTTGGTCGCACTGGTGTTGTCCAGCATGACATCCTGACCACGCCAGGGCCACCAGTTAAGCACCTGCCGTGCAGGATGGCAGGGGACAAACAAATAGCGGCCGACCAGCAAGTACAGCAGAGCCTGGAGGCTGGGCTAGCTCAACCTAGCAATAGCGGCTGGGCTGCTCCAATTGTGATGGTGAAGAAGAAAGACCAGAGTCCCAGACTATGCGTGGACTATAGACCACTAAATGAGCGAACCCTTAAAGACGCTTATCCCCTTCCACGCATCCAGGACACCCTTGACACGCTTTCTACTGCCAAGTACTTCAGTACACTAGACCTGACTTCAGGGTACTGGCAGGTAGAGATGACCCCCAGAGCCCGAAAAGCAGCTGCATTTTGTACTCGTAAGGGATTGTTCGAGTGGAATGTGATGCCGTTTGGACTGTGCAATGCACCGGCCACATTCCAAAGGCTTATGGACAGAGTCCTGGCTGGGCTGCAGTGGGAGACATGCTTAGTATACCTAGATGACATCATTGTCCTGGGTCAGGATAGCACCCAGATGCTGGAGCGGCTCGAGCAAGTGTTCATCAGATTGCGTGGAGCCAACCTAAAACTGAAGCCATCTAAATGCTGCCTGTTTTGGGAGCAGGTGGCCTATCTGGGCCATATCATCTCTGCTGGAGGTATTTCCACAGATCCCCAGAAAGTCCAGCAGGTGACGGACTGGCCTGCACCGCGGACCGTCACAGAAGTGCGTCAGTTTGTTGGCTTAGCCTCATACTACCGCCGGTTCGTGGAGGACTTTGCCACAGTAGCCAAACCCCTCCACGAACTCACTAAGTATGCCCGTTTTAACTGGACTGCTGAGTGCCAGGGAGCATTCCAGGAATTAAAAAGACGGCTTACAGCAGCCCCTGTCCTGGGTTACCCACTGGACCAGGGTGACTTCTTCCTCGACACTGATGCCAGCAATTGTGGGATCGGAGCGATTCTCTCCCAAGTGCAAGGGGGCGAAGAGCGGGTCTTGGCCTATGGGAGCAGGTGGCTGTCAGCTACCGAACAAAACTATTGTACGACCAGGCGAGAGCTTCTGGCGGTTGTGGCGTTCACTTCCCACTTCAGACAGTACCTGCTGGGTAGGCCGTTCACTGTCCGGACTGACCATAGCAGCCTCCGCTGGCTGACCAGGCTGAGGGAGCCCGAGGGCCAGCTGGCCCGCTGGTTGGAGAAGCTGGCAGAGTATAACTTCCAGGTGCTGCACCGACCTGGGAAAAACCACCAGAATGCGGATGCACTTTCCAGGAGACCCTGCCGCGCTTCATGCCCGTGCACACTCCCAGAGCCCACCATCAACAGCGGCCGGTTCGAGCATAAAGGTGTGCAGTGTAACTTAGAGGACTGTTGTACCAGCATAACCCCCCCAGGGCAGCCCCCAGTGGGGGTAGTGGGGCCTGATGGTACCGATGGGAAAAGCCGGGTAGCAGAACCAGAGTGTGCACCCGTAGCAGCAGTGGACTGTTGTTCCGGTAGTAGCCACGACACCCGCCCAAATATCCACCGGGTGGATGAGTCCCATCACACTAGCTTGTTCAGTGGCTGGACCCCAGAACAGCTCTTGGCTAGCCAGAAGAACGATGTGGATATAGGCCCAGTTTGGGAATGGAAGGAAAAAGGGGGAGGTCGGCCCGTCTGGGCCGATGTAGCGGCATGCAGCCCCGCAACCAAAGCCTACTGGGCGCAGTGGAAAAGACTGTACCTAAAAGATGGAGTGCTGGTGAGGAAATTCCACTGTACAGAAAGTAATGTGTTTTTCCCCCAAATCCTTCTGCTTCACGCCTATCGTTACTCCGTAATGCAGCAGATGCACGATGGCCCAGTGGGCGGCCACTTTGGGGCAGAAAGGACCCTGGCACGCTTGAAGAATAGGTACTACTGGTACAACATGAAAGATGATGTGACCCTGTGGTGCCGCACTTGCACCAGTTGTGCTGAAAGGGCGCGGCCCCTAAAAACCCCCCCAGGCAGCGATGGGCACGGTATTTAGTATTTAGTATTTATTTATTGTCATTGTCAAGAACAATGAAATTGCGTTTGGGGCTTCCATACAACCCAAAAAAAGAAGAAAATAATAAATACCCCTTAAAACCCAAGTGTACATATTTAACCCAGTGTGACTCCAATGCAATAAGACAATCCTTAGCAATAATGTTCGTAGAAATTCAGACAAAGACCTGAGAAACATGACAAAATACAACAATGCAACCCATTCAATATTATTGTACTGTGAGATATGATATCAGATATGATAGTTATCTATTTAAGAATGAGGGGGGGGGGGGGGGCAGGAGGGGGAAGAGAATAAAGATATGATGCACCAATGCAGACCAGTTCATTGCTATTAAGAAGTTGGATATGGTTATTGTCCGTGAGAGGGGGGCAGAGAGTTCAGGAGCCTCACAGCCTGTGGATACAGGCTGTTGGCCAGTCTGGATGTTCTGGCCTGTATAGACCTGTACCTTCTCCCTGAGGGCAGCAGATGGAAAAGGTGGCGCGCAGGGTGATGTTGGTCCCGCAGGATACTGTGCACCCTCCTCAGACAGCGAGTGGGGAAGATATTACTGATCTCTGGCAGACTTGTTCCAATAATTCTGCCAGCTTCTTTCACCACCCGCTGGAGTGCTTGCTGATCGGCCTTGGTGCAGCTGGGGAACCACACTAGAAATCCATACGTCAGAACGCTGCTGATGGCACAGTTGTAGAAGTTCAACATCAGAGATCTGGGAATGTGTGCGCTCCGCAGTCTCCTCAGGTAGTAGAGGCGCTGTTGGGCCTTCCGTGCAACTGAGGTGATATGGTTGCCCCAGGACAGGTCCTCGGTCACAGTTACCCCCAAGAATTTAAAACTGCTCACCCTCTCCACCGCCTCACTGCCAATGAAGAGAGGCAGATGGTTGTTATGACCCCTCTTCCGGAAATCTACAATGATCTGGAGCCCACCAAAACAACTCCCTGATAACGACTGTGTGATGACTATTCTTCCCGTCCCATGAAGGCCACCTGGGTTGGCTGGCAGACTGTTTACTTAGCCTGATAGTGTGAAGGACACTGTCTCCGCTGAACTCTGGACACACACACACACACACTTACACTGACAAGCACTCACTCATCCCCCTCCCTTTCCAACGCCTTCGATGCTTGTGCCCTACCGGGGATGATAGCAGTCAACTGGACCAGCGCAGATGCTGCAGGACCGGATGCGCTGTCTACGCCGGCTCTCTCTTACCCTTTACCCGCCCCTGTTGCTTGTCTCGTGTTTCTATGGTGTGTTGATAGTCATGTGCTTTTGTGCTGAGGTGTTTTTTCTGTTATCAAACTGTTCTCCCACCAGGAGCTCAGTCTGAGTGGAGTTTTTTTTCTCCTCCTCTTACCTCATGTAGTGTATTTTCGTTGTTTTTCCTATCAGCCTACCTTTCTGACATGTCTCCCCAATGTGATGTTTGTGTAAAGTTGGTCAGAAGGTTCCTTTGTGAGTGCGCATGCGCCATTAGCGTGCTGCCTGCTGTAACCCCTAATTTCCCTCGGGATGAATAAAGTATTCTGATTCTGATTCTGATCTCCTTGGTCTTTTTGGTGTTTAAGACCAAGTTATTGTCGTGGCACCATGACTCTAGTTGTTGCACCTCTGTCCTATAGTTTGTCTCATCATTGTTGGATATAAGTCCGAGCACTGTAGTGTCATCTGCAAACTTAACAATGAGATTGGACGCGCAGGAGGAAATACAGTCATGGGTGAAGAGAGTGTATAGCAGAGGGCTCAGAACACACCCCTGAGGGGCACCGGTGTTGACCACAAGGGTGGAAGAGGTGTTCTTACCCACTCTGACACTCTGTCTACGGTTAGTGAGGAAGTCCACAATCCAGTTGCACAGAGAGGAGTTAAGTCCCAGTTGGTGGAGTTTGTATGGCCGGATGGTATTTTTTTTTTTTTTTTTTTTTTTTTTTAATGACATCAGAAACAGCAGTATGCGACATTACGTGATGGCAGAGCTTCAGTTCATCCTTTGTCATTTTTTTTTTTTTTTTTTTTTTTTTTTAAATAAATAGGACAGGGGGAATGAATGAGAGAAAGAGGGGGAGAGAAAGAAAGAAAACCAAAGGGGAGAAGAGACGGTGAGAAGGGGGGGGAAGAGAGAGAGAGAAAAAAAAAAAAAAGAACTCCTGGGTCACCTGTATGGAGAAAAAAAAAACAAACAAACAAAAAAAACAAACAGAGGAGACAGCAAACAACAAAGAGCAACATAATAATAGAGAAAACAAAGCACCATCACAATAAACTAGCTAGTCATAGATATCAATATTTACTAAATAATAAACGATATTGTGCAGCACGCAAGATAGACAGCGCACAGTGTGCTTTGAGGTAGCAGCCAAGAAAGCTTTAGTCCGCGTCTGTGAATACCCATGTGTGCATACCTGTGTGGATCAGCATGCTTGCATTCCAAAGGTTTCTCCATGTAATGATCTGCTAGGGAGTGTGGGGGGGCCACAGCCCCGTCCTCCAGGGTGTGAAGCGGGTATGGAGGAGATCAAAACTCCAGACATCCAGAGGCCCCCAGAACACAAGAGACCATGGAAGACCAACAGAGGGGCAGCCGCGCCACTGTTCCAGTAAGAGCTGAGGAGAGTCCCAGATGAGGGCTCGCCCAGCAGCCGCGGAGCAGAAGTCAGGGGGAGTTGCAGTGACGCGCCCGTGAGCTCCGCCGGCCCCCAGCTGCGCCTGAGTGACCGAGCCCCAGGCCGAGAGGCCGGGGGCACCCCACCTCCAAAGGGGCCCGAGCGAGCCCCAGGCCCCAGGCCCCGACAAGCGGCCGCCAAGGAGTGAGCCGGTGTGTACCCGGACGCCCACCCCCAGACACAAAGAACCACCAACACACCGACACCTGAGGGAGTCCGCCACCGGCAGGGGAAGTGGTGGTGGGTGGAGATAGGCCTCCAAACCTTGGAGGGCCTGAGGTGTCCCCAGAGAGGTGGCGTCTGATACCCAACCTGACATATAGACACAGACATACAGGCACACACAGACACAAACATCCATTCCCACCCTCATGCTCTCATATGCACTCACTCCACACTCAACCAACGTGGAGACAAACATAAAGAGACGCTGTACACACAATCACACTCCCCAAGCGTACTCTACAAACCGGGTCTAGGTACCCTTGTCCCTGGAGGGGGGAATTGCACCCAGACCCAGGTGGTGTTACCCTTTTCCCTGCGGTGGGGAGAGGCAGACCACCCCGACTCCGCAGCAGCAGGGAGGCCCCACACCCCAGACCGCAGTCGGACGGCCAACTCCTCCTACTAGCCCTCCCGGATGGTATTAAAAGCCGAGCTGTAGTCTACAAAGAGGAGCCGTGCATAGGTGTTCCTGTGTTCCAAGTGCTTCAGTAATGTGTGCAGCACTGTGGCGATCGCATCCTCGGTTGACCGGTTCTCCCTGTATGCAAACTGGTGCGAGTCCAGGGATGGTGGAAAAGCAGCTCTGATGTGTTTAATGACCAGTCTCTCCAGGCATTTGGCGGGAATGGGGGTTAGTGCCACAGGTCTGAAATCGTTCAGACATGTGACATTTGACTGTTTTGGGATGGGAACGATGGTTGCTGCTTTGAAACAGGATGGTACCAGTGAACAGGACAACGAGGTGTTATATATAGAGGTGAAGACGTCCGCCAGGTCCACAGCACAGTCTTTTAGCACCCGGCCCAGCACTCCATCTGGCTCGGCCGCCTTCCTGGTGTTAATGCTCCGGAACACACGCCTCAGCTCATGAGTGCTCAGGACTGGAGCAGGATCGGTTGAGGGGAGAGGGGACAGGACAGGGTCGGTGTTCTCCCTATCAAAACGGGCATAAAAGAGATTTAGATCCTCAGCCAGAGTAGAACTGTCGGCTGAGTGTGATGGTGTTCTTCTTTTGTAGTCCGTGATAGCCCTGATGCCCTTCCAGACCTGCCTTGGGTTTGTGTTGTTCTCAAACCTGGCCTCGATACGCCTCCTGTGCTGCTGCTTGGCAGTCTTGATGCCTCTTCTCAGGTTGGCCCTGGCAGCACTGTATGCCTCCTGGTCCCCGGATTTGAAAGCGTTGTTCCTTGTTCGAATAAGTTGTTGAACTCCGTGTGTCATCCAGGGTGGATTATTAGGGAACACACGGAATCGTTTCCAAGTTGTTACATTGTCCACACAGAAACAGATGTAGTCCAAGACAGTGGAGGTGTAACTGTCCAATGCGACACGATTGTCAGTGTCCTGCACCTTGAATACATCCCAGTCTGTGCAGTGGAAACAGTCCTGAAGCATCGGAATAGCATCAGGTACGTGTTGGCGCCCCCATGGAGAGGATTGCAGTCGATCTGATGGGACCGTTGAACGAAACAGAAAGGCATAAGCGGTTCATATTGGTGGTACAAGACTACTTCAGCAAGTGGGTGGAGGCTTATCCAGTCCCCGATGGACAAGCACCCACAGTGGCATCAAAGGTTGTTGCGGAGTGGGTATGTAGATATGGAGCCCCACAGTCTCTGCATAGCGACCAGGGCACCAACTTTGAGTCAGATGTGTTCCAGGGGATGTGTGAACTGTTCGGAATCAAAAAGACACGCACCACGCCCTTTCATCCACATTCCGATGGCCAGGTAGAGCGTTTTAATGCTACCCTGCAGAAGGCCTTAGCCACCACCGCGGAGCGCTGCCACTGGGATTGGGATATAATGATCCTCTATGCTGTCATGGCTTATCGGGCAACTAAGCACAGTTCCACAGGATTGACCCCAAACATGATGCTTCTGGGCCGAGAGATAACCGAGCCTATTGACCTGGTCGCGGGTCTGCCGGCCGACGACACCCCCAACTGCACTGTACCACAGTATGTGGTGCAACTCAGGGAAAGGCTGGAGCTTTCCCACCAACTGGCACGGGAGGCTCTCGGGAAATCTGTTGAGCGCACTAAGAAACAGTACGATAAGAATATCTGCCAAGTTCAGTATCCAGTCGGCGCTGCAGTGTGGCATCTGATCAAAGGGACCAAGAGAGTGCGGCACAAGGTTCGCAAGTGTCTGCCTTCCTATGAGGGCCCCTACTTCGCACGTTTTTGGAGACCACAGACTGGGACACATTGAAGGCTGCTTCTAACAGCTTGGACGAGTTTACGGACACTGTCACCTCCTATATCCACTTCTGTGAGGACAGCATTGTGCCATCACGCACCAGGGTGAGTTATAACAATGACAAACCCTGGTTTACTCCTAAACTCAAAAAGCTGTGGCTGGAAAAGAGAAAGGCGTTCAGAAGCGGAGACAGGGACTGCTACAGAGAGGCCAAGTACAGGTTCACTAAAGAAGTGGACATTGCCAAACATCAGCACTCTGAGAAGATGCAGCAGCAGATCTCAGAGAATGACTCGGCCTCTGTGTGGAAAGGTTTTAGGAATATCACAAACTACAAGCCTAAAACCCCCCACTCCACTGACGACTTGCTCTTAGCCAACACCCTCAACGACTTCTACTGCCGTTTTGACGAGCCAACAGGCAGCCTTCACACCTCCAACGGCCCCAACAATAGAGACACTTTGGACACTCATTCCCCCACCTCTCCCCCCTCCATAGAGCCATCACCACCTTCAATCACTTCACCTGCAACACCCCCCTCCTCACCCCACACAAAAGAGGATTTCACACCACCTCCTCCGACCACAACTCTTCATATTCATGAAGCAGATGTGAGGAAGCAGTTTAAGAGTCTGAATGCTCGAAAAGCTCCCGGCCCAGACGGTGTGTCTCCTGCCACCCTCAGACACTGTGCAAACGAGCTGGCCCCAGTGTTTTCTGGCATTTTCAACTCCTCACTGCAGGCATGTCATGTGCCTGCCTGCTTCAAGTCCTCCACCATAATCCCTGTCCCCAAGAAACCTAGGATCACTGGACTAAATGACTACAGACCCGTGGCTCTGACATCTGTGGTCATGAAGTCTTTTGAGCGCCTAGTTCTCTCCCATCTCAGGACCCTCACGGCCCCCCTCCTGGACCCCCTGCAGTTTGCATATAGAGCCAACAGGTCTGCAGACGACGCCATCAGCATGGCCCTACACTTCATCCTGCAGCATCTGGACTCCCCAGGAACCTACGCCAGGATCCTGTTTGTGGACTTCAGCTCTGCCTTCAACACCATCCTTCCAGACCATCTCCGAGGCAAGCTTTCCCAGATGAATGTGCCTGATCCCATCTGCCGGTGGATCACTGACTTCCTGACGGACAGGAAGCAGCATGTGAGGCTGGGAAAGAATGTCTCGGACTCCCGGACCATCAGCACCGGCTCCCCTCAGGGCTGTGTTCTTTCTCCTCTGCTCTTCTCCCTGTACACCAACTGCTGCACCTCCACCCACCAGTCTGTCAAGCTAATCAAGTTTGCAGATGACACCACCGTTATTGGGCTCATCTCTGACGGGGATGAGTCTGCCTACAGGAGGGAGGTTGAACGTCTGGTGTCCTGGTGCAGCCACAACAACCTGGTGCTGAATGCCCAGAAGACAGTGGAGATTATTGTGGACTTCAGGAAGCACACAGCCCCACTGCCCCCCCATCATCCTGACTGACACCCCCATCACCTCTGTGGACTCATTCCGCTTCCTGGGTACCACCATCACCCAGGACCTGAAGTGGGAGCCCACCATCACCTCCGTCATCAAGAAAGCCCAGCAGAGGATGTACTTCCTGAGGCAGCTGAAGAAATTCAACCTGCCAACACGGACGATGATGCAGTTCTACACTGCAATCATCGAGTCCATCCTCACCTCCTCCATCACCGTGTGGTACGCTGGAGCCACTATCAGGGACAAACAGAGACTGCAGCGTGTTGTGCGCTCTGCTGAGAAGGTGATTGGCTGCAGACTCCCATCTCTGCAGGACCTGTACACCTCCAGGACATTGCGGCGTGCAGCTCGGATCTCAGCTGACCCTTCTCACCCTGGACACAGTCTGTTTGACCTGCTCCCCTCAGGCAGGAGGCTCCGGTCCATTCGCACCAGAACCTCTCGCCACAAGAACAGTTTCTTCCCCTCTGCTGTTGGACACATGAACAATAACCGTATGACTGTTCCCACCACTAACACATGACCCTACGCTGTGTCACTGCATCATTCCATGTTTGGCACTGATCACCACCTGCACTCATGTATATATCTTTCAACGTAGCACTCTTAATTCTTATTCTCATGTATATATCTCATGTATAGCTCATGCACATATCTTTCTACGTAGCACTTTTAATTCTTATCCCTACTTTTATTTTTTCATGTCTATTTAAGTGCTATTTATGACACTATGTTTGCACTGAAGCACCGCAGCAATTTCCTAATGTTGTAAACCTGCTCAACATTTGGCAATAAACCCTTTCTGATTCTGATCTGATTCTCTGATTCTGAACTGTTTATACTAATGAAGTAAAGCTGGATATAGGGGCAAACGTTCAGCTGTAGTGCCTTAATGTCGTGCCGCATCTTGGATAATATGGGCATCACCTCTGAACACTCATGGATCGATGTAAATGCTGTTGTGTGTGTGTTTTTTTGTCTTTCTTTATGAATACTGTATATGTGAAGGACGGGATATGGACATTGACTTGCACCCTCCCCAAAGTGAACTCTGTACATCCTATGTTTTTTTTGGTGCACAAGATATGGACAGTTGTCTACTTCAAGATTGTTCCATTCTAAGGATCGCCATTTATGGACTGGGGGCATGACTGCTGTCCCGCATAGAATGCTGTATGTTTCCTTGTTAATGGGGGGTTCATGTGCTGGAATGATGTTAAGGGTTTAATTATCATCCAGAGTGGGGGTAGTGTTACAGGCGTGGCCCTTTAAGGATGAGCCTGATGGGAAATGTGTGCGGGGGGTAGAGCAAGAAAAGGAAAAGGAAGAGTAACGGTTAGCTACAGAAGAGACGAAGAGAAAATAAATAAAAGGAATATAATAACTCCCTCGACAGCCAGAGTTGTATCGGCGATGCCCGCTGTGAGTAAACTGTTTCAGCCCACTGTACGCGGTGTTCGTGCCTTGGAGGAGAAATAAAGGTTCGGTAAAGCAGTTTCCTACGCCTCCCTCGATCTTCTTGCTAGCGGAGTTGACCTGTATAGTAAGCTGTTGCCGGCTGCGAGTCAGTTACAGAACCTTCAAGTAACTGCCAGAGGTTTCCTTACTACGGTTCGGGGCCGCGGATCTGGCGCGGTAACACTGGTGTGCAGGAGCTGCAGCGCCCCCTGGTGGACAGCAGCATTACAACACAACACAGAAATCGGTTTAAAAACAGTGATGTGGTTTTCTCACATCATTTTAGTCTTGAGTGTTTGAGTGAAAAACATCCTGATGGTGGAAATGTTTTTGTTTACATAAAGAGAAACAAATCATCAAACATGCTGAATCAGAGCCGAGTAAAACTGGGAGAACAGCGAGTGTCCACGCTGCATCACTGCACCCCGGCTGTGGTGAACCGTCAGTGATTCTACCTGGATGGTGATTGTAACCAAAGGACCCGACACGACTCAGAAACTCACATTTTTTCTTTTTCTTTTATATTTATTATAAATATAAATAAATAAATAAATGAAGGCTAGAAGGCTGTCCAGTTTCACAGCCCCTCACTTGTGTCCAAACTGGCCGTCAAAGGATCCTACGCAGCATCCTTCCCCTGAAGGATTGTATTGTGCATACTGGGTTGCGTCTTTCCTGTTTTATTTTGAAGGTCTTGTGCTCCATGTTCATTGCGTTACTTTTGTTTCCTCCCTGGCGTCATGTTCATTTGTGTCAGCTGTGTTTTCCGAGTGTTTCCACTTCCCTCAATACCCTTCTGTGCATTTAAGTCCTCTGTCTCTTGCTGTTCAGTGTCGGGTCGTCTGCTTATCTCCTGTCACTGTAAGTCTCAGGATTGTTTTCATGCTCCTCTTCAAGTTTCTGGTCACAGTTTTTGCATACACCTGTTCAGATTACGTCCCATGTCATAGTTTCATGTTTATTTTTAGTTTGCCACAGTTTAGGCTTTAGTTTAGTTTTTTTCCCTCAACTCACCTTGTCTTGTTTTTGTTTTGGATATCAGCCTCAAAGAGCTGGCTTTGTGACAAACCTTTATTACAAGATGACCAACCAATCACAACAGATGCTGTGCCGAGGGTTTTCAGCAGAGGGCGCTGTCTCATTCAGCCAAGGGGTGCAGCAGTCTCCAGCCACACGTTGGCCTTTCCAACAGTGATCGTGAAGCCTCGGACAAACACCAGACATCAGGTTTCTCCCCACCTGCTCCTTAAACATCGCAGTCTCTTCCACAGTTTCATGTCTTGCCTATAAGTGTCCCCTCCACCCCAGCTCACGGTAACGTGACCACATGTGCACAGCAGAGCTGCTGCAGACATATTTGGACCTGTTTTCTCCAAGGAACTGACACCAGTGACCTTAGTCTTCGGGGACACAATGTCTGCACCTCGTCCTGATGCCCAGGTCCAGATGTGGGAGGAGATCCCTCAGGACAGCTGCTGAGTTGCTGCAGGGAAATTTCAGCTCAGTGGACTCACTTTGATGTTGATCTTTGGGGTATCGTTGAACTCTGTGTGAGTCAAACGATGTGGCACCGTTTCCTCCCGATCACGTCACCCAGCTTCGTTTCTCCCAGTGAGATCTGATGTTTGGTTTCTTTACTTTCTCTGATGGGTTTATTTTATACAGGAGTGTTTTTAATGGCTTTATTTCACCTATACTGTTTCTTTTCTGTGACAAATGATGTCATTAAATATGATAATTAATAATCACAGAAATAATAGTATTAATTTGGCGCAGTATGGCTGAGGTTTAGCCTCATGGCTTTTGCAGATGGTTCACTACATTCCAGAACCTTCCGTCATCCTGCCACAACAATGGGTCAAATTCTTTGAAGCACAGAAGAATTTATAGAAGTAAATTAATAAAACATTTTTATGATTAAACATATCCTAGAATCCAACAGTGACAGCTTGACTGCCCTAAACCACCACCCGGACCCCGCCCAGCATGTGTGCGTGTCAGTGGCGGTCCTAGCCCGTTTGGCGCCCTGGCGAACACTCCCCCCCCCACACACACACGCAACATATTAAGGATTGTACGTTAACATTGTTGTCAGAACCACACTGAATTTCACCAGAGAAACACGCACACATATGAAGAGAGAGTGTATACAAACAGCTACCAAACACGTCACACAATGAGAACAGGACAAATCAACAACTGACAAGGACTCATTAATATTAAAATCTGTAACATAATGTATTGTTTGGAGTTTAGTCTGTTACTGTTGCTGTTTTTACCATTTCTTCTTGCAGCAACTGTAACCCACATCATTTCCTTAGAGATTAATAAAGTATTCTGACTGATTGGTTCAGGATGAGCTGCCATTATCCAATCACACGTCTGCTTACCTGCATCTTTTGCTCGTTTCTCCTCCTCTTCTTTTCTCTTTTTTCTAAACTGAGCACCTGATGGCTTTGAACGTTTCTTGTCCATCTTACATTGGTTTTAATTTTGCCCTCCAGTATGAACACCCATCCCCCAACCTGAGGATCACCACAACATAACCTAACAGACCTACACCTTAGTTCACAGATTCACTTTGTCTAAGGTGCATTTCACACGACCCAGGATTCAAATCATGAATCCATGATGGGCTTGGATTTACAGCATTATAAATGAAATGTGCTCTATTTGGAAGCAGCTGGCCCCACCCCTTTCGACGGGTTGTGTGTGAGACTTTAAATCATCAAACTGTAAATTTTAAATTGTTATTGATCCTTTACCCCGAGTCCTAAAGTGTAGATTTATTTTCTTACTCTTCTTATATTTGTTTGTTTCCTTGCACCTCTGTAACTGCAGCCTCGTCGTCTCGTCTGTCTCTATGCTGGACTGTCTGTAGCGGAGATGATAAAGTTTACTTTGACTTCAGCACCGCGCAGGCGCACCGAGGGCTCTCGCTCACTTCTCGTGTACAGAATTTCAAAAAAACATCGGTGCAAATTATAAGTCTGCATCATGATGTCTGGTGTTTTCGTGTTTGTTGTTTTGTTTTTATTTTTAAGTTGATTATTAGACGCTGCTCCAGCCAGCCAGAGAATCCCCCGCCGCCCCGCCCTCTCCTCCCTGTGCTGCAAGCAGCAGGCGCACCTTGCAAACGGAGGGCGCCCTTACTCCCAGCAAATGGGCGACAGAAAACCGATCGGTGCCTCTGACATTCCCAGTATTCGCTGGCTGATGTCGGGGCAGCAGGAGTACGAGCAACTTTTTTTTTTTTTTGCCGATGCCTGTGATGCCGCCCCGGGCAACCGCCCGTGTCGCCCGTATCTAAGACCGCTACTGGTGCGTGTGGACCGAGGGGTTCGTCGTGCTGCTCCAACAGGAGTCCGGGAGGTGCGGCGTAGCAACAACGAGCGTGGAGACAAAGCTGGCTTTCAAAAAAAGATTTTTTATTAACAGGAAACTAAAACCGCCGTCCGCTCACCAGTAAAACACACAGTTCCACAGTGGGCCAGGAGCCGGCACCTGTGGGGTCATTACACTTCAACTCAATGAAAAACAGGCCTGCAGAGGGCGCTGTTGCACAGCTGCTCTATCAGCAGATCTTTTGTGGTTTCATACCATCAGTCATTTTCTTTTTGCTACGAGGTCACAACTTTAACAACCTGCAGGGCGGAGGTCATGTGACTCCAGTTTATCAAAATGAAGAGCGGGTGGAGCTCACTCAGGTTCCACATGATGACTCATCGCGGTCAAACAGGAAGGTTGCCGGGCGAGACATCTTTCTCCCAGCATGCTTTGATGATGACGGCATGAACCAAATATGTGGCGATCACATGATTAAAGACAGCGTCTGTCAGCAGAACGCCACCTGCCGTGACTGCGGGTAAACCCCACACGCTTCGGGCCACAAAGCTCTTCCCGCAGGTAGCGACCTCAGGGCTCGCAAAATTTTAAAATCCCCGGTAGCCCTTCGGGCAGGGACTCTTCAGTTTTTGGTAGCCCAAAATAAATTTAAGTAGCCCGAATAAAAAAAGAGCAATTTTTTGATTGATGCTTTGTTTTCTTTACAATATTATACTTTAAAGTATAATATTGTAAAGGAAACAAAACATTAATCAAAAAATAGTTAAAACACAAATTACAACATTGTATAGAAATTACAATCATCAACTCAAATACTTGGTTCTAATTGAACAGAAATTTCTATGAACTTGTAAGAACTGTGTAGGACATGAATCTGTGTCAGATCCTGACTTTGAAATTTCCACTGAAGTCACGGTAAGAGGCAAGTGGAACCAAGATCGAGGCCGTTTGCTTTGTGAAGTTTGCACAGACGGCTACATTGTGCCAGTGGTAGTTCACTCTTTGCAACATAGTAGCTGCTCTAAACTGATTTTCAGGTTTATTTTTAGTTTGCAATTGGTGTTTGTTCTGGGAAAGATATTGCAGACTGAGCAATAATGCGTTTCTAATGGGGGCCTTTCTTAAAATGACTGGTCCCAGTAACAAAGGCGCTTGTCGACTCAGAAATCGAGGGAAAACCAACAACACACCCGGCAGAACATTATGTTATTTACACGGGTGCACATAAGTGGTCCGCATGTGCGCATTCGCTGTCAAAATAAAAGACGCGCAGCAGATAAGAAGTTGCAGCGCGCGTTTGCGTCCATATAAAGGCAGTGCTTTTGTCCTAGAGTGGGATTTTCACGGCACATTCCGCACCACATCTCTGTGCGTTCATCATTTGTTTGAAGCCAGCTCACCTCCTGCAACCACTTGTCCGAGAATACGCGCTTCTTTTGTGGTTCGAACTCCTTCTGACATTTCTTTGGAGGTGGAGGAACATCACAGTAATTGCTTAAAGGAGCTTCTTCGACATCTTTAAGAGTTCTAAACTTTAAGAGTCTGTCCTCCTCCAGAAAATCGTATGTACCCAAACACGCGTTGCAACTTCTTATCTTGTGCGTGTTTTTTTATTTTGACAGCGAATGCGCACCTGCGGACCACTTATGTGCAGCCCTGGTTATTTAGCTCGTCATGTTGCAGCCACAGAAATTCTTTTGTCCATGAAACCATAAAGCTGCACTTTCTTTTTGCCTTATAGTCTGATTTGTCATAACTTCTCCGTTTTGTGGTAAGCTTTTCTTTGGCTGTCACTTCTTCACCCTGACCTGTCTTATTTGGCTCAGCAGAACTGAAATATATATCCTGCTGCTTTTACACACGGACTCACATAAGCTCAGCGATTCTCTGCGATCAACCTCTCACATGTTTAAGCTGCGGGAGATTTCACTTGTCATGTTTGCATAGTAAGCTAACGATTAATAAGACGATGTCAGAGGAATTGGTGCACAAATTATCATCACTCACAGATCAGTGCTGTCGCTCTCTATACACAGTTCGCGCGATTGCAAAGTGAAAGCAAAAAAACAAGCGCAAATTCAAACACGATTTCAATATGTCACATATTGACAGTGGCTCACCGATGCCAATGACATAATTACCCAGCTACATTTCTGAAAGAATGCAGAAGCATTGACATATATTTTTCCTTCCTACGACAGCCCGACGGACAGGGCAGAGATAGACTTTGGTAGCCCGACTGGAAAAAAAGACTGGCAAAAAAAAGATTTTGCGAGCCCTGGACCTCTACAGCTCCGGCGTCCCAGCGGCTGCTGCACGCTGCTGCATCTTCTGCCTGACGTGAGGCAGCACAGCGTCCCTGTAAAACACCTCCAGTTTGGACACTGTCTTCTCCCACAGCTCGGGGTCAAAGCTCACCAGGACCACAGCCGTTTCCTTCAGGGTGAAGACCACGAGGTCGGCCTCCCGCAGCCCCGTCACCGCCAGCTGACACTGGATCTGAGTGTAGTAGCTGTGGGAGGTCTTCAGGCGGTACACTGGAATCTGGAGGAGGAGGACACGAAATCAGAGAGGAAGAGGTGGAGGAATTGGAGGAGGAGGAAGAATCAGAGAGGAGGAGGAAGAGGAGGAAGAGGAAGAGGAGCAGACTGATGTGTGTTTGCTACCCCGCCGCGCTCCCGTGTGGCCTCCTCATGCAGCTGCAGACAGAAGGCGGGGTCCTCCCTGCAGGCGTCCTCCACCCGCCTGTGTCTGTGCTTGTAGGGACACTTCACCTCCAGACAGAGCAGCCATTGGCCGCTTCGTCTGTCCGTCACGATGCCATCAGGACTGGCAGCCAACCAGGGCCTCCGGGGGTCGACGAACAAGCCACAGTCCCGAACGCAGACCTGCTGGCCCAACGCCGAGGACTTCAGCCTCTGTGGGGTGATGTAATCAGTGACATCATCAGCAAATGTTCAATAAAGTTTAGTGTGTAGAAAACAGCAGTGAAGGACCTCCTCCTCGTCCCCAGTTTGTAACGTTCTTGTGATCATTGCGGTTTTCTCACATATTTTGTGCGTTTTCTGATATTTTTCACTGATTCTGGTTTTCTTATTATTTTATACACATCTTTCTTTCACGTCACTGGTTTAAAACTATTATTTTCTCTGTTCACTGTTGACCATTACCATAATAATTAGTAATTAGTCATTTATTTGTATTTTACCTGTCAGGCGTCGCACTTTTTAGTCTTTTCCTCGTGATACTGAGCTTCTTTGACTTGTTAAATTAAACTTTAACTCAGAGCGCTCATAATGCCCATATATCCTGCTGGCCGTGTTTGTGAGATGGCGGAGTGTTACAAAGACGCTGAAACACACCTGGTACCTGCGGATGACCTCAGCCTCCATGTGGACCCCCCAGCTCATGGCTCTGGTCTGGACTCTGGGCCCCTCACCTGTCGAGACAGTCAGGTAACCAGTTACTGGCTGACCTCTCGGGATCCTGCACGTGTTACAATAAAAACTCACACCAGCAGACGTCCTGGTGAAGCTGCTAAAAGATACATTTATATGGAGTCAGGGTACCAGGTGGTAGAAGGTGTGGCCTACCTGTGACAGCAGCCAGGTAGGAGGTGGGCGGAGTTTTGCTCTTGCCGTTAACAAAGCCGGAGCGAGCGATGCTGTGTGCCACCGAGGCCGTGATTCGGTTCTTCCTCCAAGCGAACCAGTCTGGGTTGTTTCTCTGTCCGCGGGTCAAGACTTCCACCTCCTCCACCACACACCGGTCCAGACGGACACCCACATCCAGGGGCACCTGCTCGGGTTTGGGAGGGGCTGCTGGGGAAGGTTTCTGGGGAGGATCTGGATCAGCAGCAACCGCCTCCTTCACAGGTTTCTGTGCCCGTTTCTGTCCTCCTTCAGGAGGAGGTCTCGCAGCCGAGGCAGCTTTTTGGGCGCCGCTGTTTCCTGGATCTGCCCGGGAGTCAGTCCCAGTCTGAAGGGGGCGTGCAGCACCGGGTCTGGTTTTACTGGAGGTTCTGGTTCCAGTGATGCCTTCTGGAGTCTGGATGGAGGGGTGGTATCTGACCTGAGGGAGGACTGGTTTCTGAGCCATGCCAGTACCTGTGGAAGTCTGCTTGGTGTGGTGGTTCCGCATTGTTGTTGGGTCTTGATCCGAAAGGGGACCAGAAGAGAAACTGCAGGCAAGGAATGAAAAGCAGAAGAGTCTGAATCCAGGAAGCAATAAACGTGATCAGATGAAATAAAATCACGAAACGAAATGAATATCAAATCAAACGGGTAATAACAGATTTTTAACTTGACAGAGTCGACCGAGGCTTTTATTTTGAAGAGTCAGATGTTTCGCCACACATCCGGTTCAAACAGCCGAAACAAACCACGTGATCGCCCGACCCGTCCCCAAGCACATACACTCCTGCCACCAGACTCCGTTCAGATTTGTGTAGAAACACGGAGCTCGGCGCTCCGGTGGACGCAGGCTCACCGGGAGGCGTTTGAGACTCACGGGGAGGAGCCGCTCTGGTTTTCGGCCCGGACCTCACGAAGGCAGCGTTCATCGTTTTTCAGGGAGATCCTTCCAAATAATCAGGCCAACTTTAACGTTTCCTCGTCTGTCTTTCAAGAAACAACTAAAAGCTCATATTTTTTAGTTTTTATGCGCTGTTATTTTGTTGTGAAGCACTCCGTGATCCTTGTCTTAATACAATTTTACTTACTTTTATAATGTGTTCTTAGGGTCCTCGTCTTATGGGAAATAGCTTGATCTCTTGAAACAGAAAAACAGGGAAACACAGAAACGGAAGGAGGCCCTAAAGTGAATGAATTTTGAATAGAGTCTGGTTGAAGCCGCTCCGGCTCCTCTGAGAGCACACGGCGAGGTTAGTTCGTGTTTCCAGACCTCGGCCTGTCTGTTCTACGCTCATTAAGCTGTAAACCAGCGGGCTGGCTCCTTATCTAACTGGCAGGTGAGTGAAAGTGTCAGAATGTACCTTACCTGTCTCTGCTGTCGGTCTGAGAGCAGAAACGAAACCGAGTCTATTTAAAGCTTCGCTGACTCATTATCCCGTGACACCAGACACGTCCCGGCATGTTTCAGCTCAGCCTGCTCCCAATAATCTGGGGGATCATCGATGAATCGTATCAATAACAACCGGAAGACTCGGGTTTGGAGTTTGTTAATACAGCCACAGTAGACGCTGAACACTCTTCATCATCACTATCACTGTGTATGAAGGACGAGCTGCCGTCAGCCCACCTGTGTGCAGGTCGCAGTCTCACCTGGAGGCGTGGCTTCGAATCCACTTCTGACAAAACGCTTTGCTCTTGTTTGTTTACAATAGTGAAAAACAGTGATGCATAAAAATACCAACTATGCATTTTAATATGCTGATTCAATTCAACTTTATTTATACAGCGCCAAATCACAACAACAGTCGCCTCAAGAGAGATAAGATAAGACTTTATTGATCCCACAACGGGGAAATTTTTGCGTCACCTCAGCTCAGGTACAGATATATGAAGGAAATACAAAAATACAATTTAAGTACAATCAATGAAAAAAGTAAGATAATACACTATATACAATGGTAGCATACACAGTATGTGATTATGGATATAGTTGGAAATACGGAAGACATAAACTATATAGCTTGGAAGGTCATGGAAGGTCCATTATGCATGAAGTGGTTACCGTGGATGTTCACAGTGTCCAGTGACTTATGACATCGTGATTGAGGAGTTATAGTCTAACTGCTGTTGGACTTGCTTTACATTGTAAGGTAGACCCTACAACAATAGATACAGAGAAAAACTCAACAATCATTTGACCCCCATGAGCAGCACTTTGGTGACAGTGGGAAGGAAAAACTCCCTTTTAACAGGAAGAAAGTGCTCTAATAGGGTGATATGGTACTACAAGGTCATTAAGATAAGATGGGGCCTGATTATTTAAGACCTTGTATGTGAGGAGCAGGATTTTGAATTCTGGATTTAACAGGAAGCCAAAACAGGAGAAATCTGCTCTCTTTCTAGTCCCTGTCAGGACTCTTGCTGCAGCATTTTGGATCAGCTGAAGGCTTTTCAGGGAGTTTTTTGAACATCCTGATAATAATGAATTACAGTCGTCCAGCCTGGAAGTAATAATACTGGTACTGTCTCCAGTCTGGTCAGAGCCCGCTAACTGTCTTTGGTTCTGTGTGGTTGGCTGAACCGCTGCTCGCCTCACTGAAGAGAATTTGACAGGAAGTGGCGAGCTCCTGTTCTTTGAGTCCTTGTTCTGTTAGACCTCAGTTTGTGTTGAACCGCTGTGATGTGTCCTCCTGCAGCGGATCATGCGGGTCTCTCGGGTCTCTGCCGGCCTCTTCCTCACTGATCTGGACTCGGCTCTGAACACCAGCGTGTTGACCAGCAGAAATGTCACTCTCATCATCAACGCCAGTGGGCTCGAGGACATTTCCTACCCGCAACTGGATGGTCTGCAGGTGCTCCACATCCCCGTCCAGGACCAGCCTCATGCCCCCCTCAGAGAGTACTTCGACCTGGTAACTGAACGGATCAACCAGAACCAAACGGGGGCGACTCTGGTCCACTGCACCGCCGGCAGAAGCCGGTCCTCTGCGCTGATCATGGCCTACCTCATGAGGTAGCCACAGTGCTTTAGTCTCACTTTGACAGTCAGGTTCTCGTCTCTGATGTGGTTCTGGTCTCTGTGCTTCAGGTCTCAGGGTCTCAGCCTCCGTCGAGCTCACCAACTTGTTCTGGAGCAGCGACCATTTATTCGACCCAACGCTGGTTTCTGGAGGCAGCTGATAGACTTGGAGAGGACCCTGTTTGGTAGGAACACGGTGAGGATGGCGAGGACACCAGGCGGCGTCCTTCCTGAAGCTCTGGAGGACTCGGACGCTGCAGCGGTGCACTGCCTGAATGTCTGATGCTGGCTGGCTCTGCAGCGTTTTCGGTCTGAAGCGCTCTGAGGAACTGCTTCCACGTGCTCTTCCTGTTGTTGGGAGGAGCTTATAAACCTGTGCATATTTCTCCTGTTCTCTGGGCCTCAGAGTGCTGCTCTGTGATTGGTTGTGGTTTAAATGCCGCTGAAATCATCTGTTTCTGCAGTGTGTGTGTGTGTGTGTGTGTGTTATGGTGCCAGACGGTTATTTACTTGTAATTTTATGGTACAAATGAAAAAGTCACATGACTGAGCAACTGGTTCAATCAAACCTTTATTTAAAAAAACCCCCAAAACAAAAAAAAAAAAGGCATCAGCAACAGTTCAGGTCAGACGCTGCACACAACCCTGCAATCAAGCTGAACTGAGCATGTGCAAGAAACGCGTGAAAACAACAAGTAAGAAAAAGTTTTATCAAGACAGCAGATTGACCACATTAGTCCGGGGGCGGGGCTGTAGGGGGCGGGGCTGTGTGTGTGGGGGGCTGAGGTCTCAGTACTGGAAGCTTCTCTTGGTCTGGATGTCATCGAGGATCTGCTGCAGCTCCTCGTCCTCGAAGCGACCCTCCAAGCTGAAAACACAGAAAACTTTATTGACACAGCAACCGAACAACCACACAGACACACACACAGGTGTCGTCATGGAAACACAGCATCGTCACAGATCACTGACGCCACCTGCTGCTCTGCCGCCTCCTGCTGCCGGTTCTGCTCTGAAGTATCTGCAGAACTGAACCAGGACCAGCTCTGGACAGGAAACTGAATCTCTCTGCAGCTGTGTACCTGACTCCGCGGTATAATTCTCAAACACGTAGCCTAAAGCAGACGACTCGTAAGCTGGAGAGTCACAGATTTAGAGGATCATCATTTAGCCTGGAGAAATAGTTTGCTGCTTTATAAGAAAGCCCTCCACAAAGCCAGAACATCTTACTATTCATCACTGATTGAAGTAAATAAGAACAACCCCAGGTTTCTCTTCAGCACTGTAGCCAGGCTGACAAACAGTCAGAGCTCTGTCGAGCCAACCATCCCTTTAACGTTAACTAGTAATGACTTCATGAACTTCTTCACTAATAAAATTTTTATCATTAGAGAAAAAATTACCAGTAATCATCCCACAGATGTAATATTATCTACAGCTACTCTTAGTACCATTGATGTTAAGTTAGACTCTTTTTCTCCAATTGATCTTTCTGAGTTAACTTCAATAATTACTTCCTCCAAACCATCAACGTGTCTTTTAGACCCCATTCCTACAAAACTGCTCAAAGAAGTCCTGCCATTAATTAATGCTTCAATCTTAAATATGATCAACCTATCTCTAATGATCGGCTATGTACCACAGGCCTTCAAGCTGGCTGTAGTCGGTCTTGTGTCAGTGAAGTAAAAGACGGATTTAATGCGACAGGACCATTCAAACAGCAGTCGCTTTCTAAAACACCGGATACAGTGGATGCTAAAGTATTCGGCCCCCTTGAACTTTCCCACATTTTGTCACATTACAGCCACAAACATGAATCAGTTTTATTGGACTTCCAGGTGAAAGACCAACACAAAGTGGTGCACACGTGAGAAGTGGAACGAAAATCATTCATGACTCCAAACATTTTTTTACTAATAAACAACTGCAAAGTGGGGTGTGTGTAATTATTCAGCCCCCTTTGGTCTGAGTGCAGTCAGTTGCACATAGACGTTGCCTGATGAGTGCTAATGACTAAATAGATGCACCTGTGTGTAATGTCAGTACAGATACAGCTGCTCTGTGACGGCCTCAGAGGTTGTCTAAGAGAACATTGGGAGCAACAACACCATGAAGTCCAAAGAACACAGCAGACAGGTCAGGCATAAAGTTACTGAGACATTTAAAGCAGGCTTAGGCTACACAAAGGTTTCCCAAGCCTTGAACATCCCACGGAGCACTGTTCAAGCCATCATTCAGAAATGGAAGGAGTATGGCACAACTGTAAACCTACCAAGACAAGGCCGTCCACCTAAACTCACAGGCCGAACAAGGAGAGCGCTGATCAGAAATGCAGCCAAGAGGCCCATGGTGACTCTGGACGAGCTGCAGAGGTCTACAGCTCAGGTGGGGAATCTGTCCACAGGACAACTATTAGTCGTGCACTGCACAAAGTTGGCCTTTATGGAAGAGTGGCAAGAAGAAAGCCATTGTTAACAGAAAACCATAAGAAGTCCCGTTTGCAGTTTGCCACAAGCCATGTGGGGGACACAGCAAACGTGGAAGAAGCTGCTCTGCTCAGATGAGACCAAAATGCAAAACGCTATGTGTGAAAACTAACACTGCACATGACTCTGAACACACCATCCCCACTGTCAGATATGGTGGTGGCAGCATCATGCTCTGGGGGGGCTTCTCTTCAGCAGGGACAGGGAAGCTGGTCAGAGTTGATGGGAAGATGGATGGAGCCAAATACAGGGCAATCTTGGAAGAAAACCTCTTGGAGTCTGCAAAAGACTTGAGACTGGGGCGGAGCTTCACCTTCCAGCAGGACAACGACCCTAAACATGAAGCCAGGGCAACAATGGGATGGTTCAAAACCAAACATATCCATGTGTTAGACTGGCCCAGTCAAAGTCCAGATCTGAATCCAATCCAGAATCTGTGGCAAGATCTGGAAACTGCTGTCCATCTGATCTGACTGATCTGGAGCTGTTTTACAAAGAAGAATGGGCAAAGATTTCAGTCTGTAGATGTGCAAAGCTGGTAGAGACAGACCCTAAAAGACTGGCAGCTGGAGCTGCAGCAAAAGCTGGTTCTACAAAGTATCGACTCAGGGGCTGAATAATTACACACACCCCACTTTGCAGTTGTTTATTAGTAAAAAAATGTTTGGAGTCATGTATGATTTTCGTTCCACTTCTCACGTGTGCACCACTTTGTGTTGGTCTTTCACCTGGAAGTCCAATAAAACTGATTCATGTTTGTGGCTGTAATGTGACAAAATGTGGGAAAGTTCAAGGGGGCCGAATACTTTTGCAACCACTGTAGGTAAGTATCGGATTCAGTACCACATTCAAAAGTGACCCAGATTGGATTTGAAAATATTGGATTTGCTGTTCACACTGTCATTACCATGATTGGATACGGGTCGCAAAGGGTGAAAAAAAGTCAGATTTGATGTGCTTTCGCCTGCAGTGTGAACGTAGCTTTGTTATTCTGCAATAGACCTAGGATTCCCATGATGCACTGGGTTTTTCCTTTCCAGTCACCTTTCTCACTCACTATGTATTAACAGACCTCTCTGCATTGAATCATATCTGTTATTAACCTCTGTCTCTCTTCCACAGCATGTCTTTATCCTGTCTTCCTTCTCTCACCCCAACCAATCACAGCAGATGGCCCCGCCCCTATAAAGCTCCTTGAGGTGACTGTTGTTGTGATTTGGCGCTATATAAATAAAATTGAAATGAACTTTCAAAATAAAGCTGCAGGGCTGGTCAGGTCTGTTTTTATGAAGTGTTTTACGTGGCCCGTGTGAGTGCAGCGGCACACGCAGTGCTCTGTTGTCCAGATTCTGTACAATAAAGTTCAGATTTGTCTCATGAAGCTGTTCCACTGTGCCAAAAATCATTATTTCAGTCATAAACTGATATAAAAAAAACTGAGGAGGTGGTCACAGGTTCATCCTGTGGGCTCAGACTAAAGCCAACTGTCTCACCCAGCTGACTCGCACAGCCAATCAGGATGAGCCTGTGCCTCCACCTCCACCTGCTTTTCAGTGATCTTTTATTTTTCATCTGAATCGTTCAGATTCAGGGTTAGACAGACACGGTCATTAAATCAGAAGTGTGAACAGGCAACACTTCCCGCCTGTGGAGGAAACACGACCCGTGTATTTAATGGTGGAACGGCAGGAAACGCATCACTCTCCGTGCCCTCGCCTAACTGGTTGTTGTTCCATGGGCTTAATCAGAACGGTCCCATTTGTCACTACCCGATCCGTACTGGAAACCCGATCGGTACCACGCATGTGTGAAAGGCGTCTACTTCATTTCACGATAGTTACAGGTCAGAGTATCTGTTGAGATGTTAACAATAAGTATCTCTTAAAACTTTTGCAATAATGAAACATTCAATACAATGTAGACAAAAACGAAAAATAAAAAGATAGTTACGGATCAGGACTCCCCGATGCTTACCGCGCATGTGCAGATGTTTTCTTCTTCTTCTGTTCGTTTAATGGCAGTTTACTGCCAGTGTACGAGGATACCGCCACCTGCTGACGGAGCGAATGAACCCTATTGTAAACTGAATTAGCGTCGTTACAAATGTGTGTTAAATTTGATTTAGTGATAATCGAGTGTGTTTATGCTCGTCTGTGTGGAGAGGATTGTTGGAATAGTAATGATAATGTCCGCTATCACTGTCAATTGTCAGTAAACACTTCATCTGGCTGATGAATCTTCACGTGACACATTACAAAGTCTGTATTATTAACTCTGTAATTAGGCGCCATTCTTCTTATTTTACGGCGCTGTTGTTCAATCGGAGGACGCTCTCTGTTGAGGAGAAAAGCATGAAGTTGTTTGTAACCGGAGGTGTCCATTGTTTAAATGTCCGAAAAAGAGGCAGAGCTGTCGAGAAATGCTAGGAGCTAACTGGGCGCTAACCGTATCATATTAACTGTCACAGTGTTGGCAAAGAGAGAAAGTGACGTAAGATTTGTGCATGCGTGGTACCGATCGGGTTTCCGGTACGGATCAGGTAGCGACACCATCCATGTGATGGTCATGTGACCACGCCCCTCAGCTACAGAGTAAATGGTCTGTGTGCAACGACTTCCTACAGACACACGCAAGGAATTCTTACCAACCCCACTCATGCTGTGATCACCCACCCACAGGTAGGGATGGGTATTGATAAGATTTTCACGATTCCGATTCCATTTTCGATTCGATTCTTTATCGATTCTTTTTAAAAAAGGAGAACACTAAGGTCGATTAGCTTAGAACTTTGTTTTATATCTTCTCTTTGAACAAGATAGAAATTTAGGAGTAACATGGCCTTACAAACCCAACAGTGAGATCTTAAGAGATCCGCAGCCTGCGGCTCTTCAATGGGGCGTCACAGGGTCCCCGGGGAAAAAAAATTGTAAATGTAAAATAATAAAATAAATATTCTTCTGTAGCAATAACAAAGTATAACATAAATTATTCTGTAGCAATTACACAAGAATATCCAGTAATGTCCCTGCCTACAATTAAACACATTCACTTACCGAAAATCATCTGCTGTGGCAAACGGGTGCAAGCCTTTGACCACAAACTGAGTCTCTGCTCGGTGACATTAGTCTATCCTGGCCTGAAAGGAGACGCTACCAGCAGACTGCAGCGAGAACTGCCAGCATCTGAGCCAGACTCTGTCTCATCATGGTCACCTAAACGCACAGTAATGGCAGATAAGGCAGATCGCGCTAACATAATATGCACTGTTAGCTGATTATTTACCTGCCGCATTAACGGGAGAGGACGTGCAAACGTTACCGCTGCTGCTGGGTTGAGATTCACGAGTCCGGAGCGGAATTAAAAACACGACGTTCATTTAAGGTCATCGCGTGTTTTGTGAGCAAATGCTTTTGCATATTCGTAGTGTTTCCTCCCTTAAATGAAGTATCTACTTTGCAAGTATTGCAAGTTGCCCTGTTGTCATCCGTTCTTGTAAAGTATAACCAAACTTTTTAGCGTTTGAGCCGCCGTGTTTCCTGCCAGGTAAATGACGCTCCGCAACGTGGTGACGTCATTCAGGGCGACTGGAATCGATAAGGGAATCGTTTGCAAAAATGGCAAACACTTCCAAGGAATTGAAACAGTGGGAACCGGTTCTCAACAAGAACCGGTTTTCGATACCCATCCCTACCCACAGGTGTGGTTTCTGGATTCCAAATGTTGTGGCCATTTTTGTTGAATGTTTATAAAATGCAGTTTGTATTCATTTTAGTTCTTTAAAGTTGTAAGAATATGCTGACCTAGTTTTGTTAAGTAAATTTGTAATTAATTTTTGGAAAAGTTCTTTGGAAAGTGATTGGTTTATTAGCTTATGGAGCCTCCCATTAATCAGGGGATTAAGAGCACCTGGAGGGGTGTGGTAAATGTTTTTGGTTTTTTGTTTGCCAAATGTCTGATGGGAAGACAGGACGGTTAGAAAATGATTTTTTGACCACTTTTGAAGTTGTTAAAGCAAATTAAGTTAACTTTCGTTTAAGTTGTAAGAAGTTATTTGGTTGATTTTTGTTTATAATTTTGCACGAAATAAACGCCATATGATTTTTAAACAATGGAGTCAGAAGTGCGTTCCAAAAGCAAACCTCCCGTTGCCACCCACGGCCTTTTCGGTGTTTGGAACATAAAAGGCCGTGACACCAAATGTTTCCACCTGCCGCATCCAACCGGTCACAGCAGATGGCCCCGCCCCTCCCTGAGCCTGGTTCTGCCAGAGGTTTCTTCCTGTTAAAAGGGAGTTTTTCCTTCCCACTGTCGCCAAAGTGCTGCTCATAGGGGGTCAAATGATTGTTGAGTTTTTCGCTGTATGTATTATTGTAGGGTCGACCTTACAATATAAAGTGTCTTCAGGGAACTGTTGCTGTGATTTGGTGCTGTATAAATACAACTGAACTGAATTGAACCTGCCTATGTGTTTAACTCAGCTAGTTATGAACTGTGGAGCAGCTCCTGTACCTCAACACTGCAGCTGTCAGAGGCTTTTATTGTGAAGTTCCTGCTGTGACGTGGATCTGACTTACCTGGGGATCAGGGCTTTGGCCTCCTCTGCGGCTTCTGGACACAGGTTGGCCAAACTGGCGAGCTCGAACTTGTGGAGCTTCTTCTGCAGCAGGAGGCTGAAGACAGAAAGATGACAGGGGTCAGAACCGGATCGCCTCAGACCTGGGTAGGAGCCGGGGCGGGGGCGTACCTGCGCACGGCCGTGATGGTCTCGCGGTTCTTGAAGCGGCTGAAACGGGCCGTGTAGTTGAGGGTCTTCATGAAGACCTCGGACAGCTCCTGCTCGTCCTCGGCGCTCTCGTTCTGCTGCTTTCTGTGCTCCAGCAACATGTGGACCTCCGAGTTCAGCAGCGTCTCCGCGTTCTCGAACTCTGAGGGGGAGGAGGAGGGGTTAACATCTGTCAATCACTCAGCTCAGAGAGGCTTTGAACCTTCAGCCGAACCCACAGACAGCAGCTCGGTCTGTGTACCCGCGTGCACCCACGGACCGCCCGCGCGTGTCTGTAGTTGTTCGAGAGTGCGTGCGCGCGCTGCAGGTACTCACCTTTTGGAAAGAGCAGCTGAGAAGCGTCCTCTTCAATATCACCAACATGCGGAGGAGCCGCGCCGCCTCCAGCCGCCATGTCGAGGAGCATTCAGGAGCGTGAAGCCGCCCGGAGGGTGAGACACAGCTGCCCGGTCAAGCCTGGCAGGTCGGGGGTGAAATCCCGGAGAGAACGGTCGGGGGGTAGAAAGCAGCGCCGCCGCTCCGGACCTCAAGAAAACAGCGAGAACTACTTCCGGGGCGCCCACAGTCACTTCCGCTCTTTGTGACGACATTAAAGAACATTATGAAAAACAGAAGGAGGGTGCAGTTTGTGCCAAAGAGATGACAATATAAAAAAAAATTACATAAAATTAGAGAATCAGGTCGACAGTTCATTTTCCTGTCTGGCAGGGATTCTTTCAAAGTAACAGTCTCTGCTAGCAGCGCCCTCCTGCGGACGGGAGCGGCAGCTTCGCACTGAGTGTCAGAGAATAGTTTTAAGCAGTTTAAAAAAAGATTATTTTGTTACATGAGTGCCGGAAGCCGCTGAACCCCGACAAAAAGAAACAGAACAGAATCTATCTCAGCGGTCGTAAAAGGGAGACTGCGTTGGCCGGGAATCGAACCCGGGTCAACTGCTTGGAAGGCAGCTATGCTAACCACTATACCACCAACGCCTGAAGGCAGTGGCGCTGTACCACAATAAAACACACGCAGCATCAGTATGACTCAATATGGCGTAACGTGACGGCTGTGACCTCACAGCAGGGAGGTCCTGGGTATCACAGAAACTCAGGAGAGGCTTCTCCAAGCACACCGGCCACAAAGTCAACAACCTAGTGTAGCTGTGCAGTACAGCGACGAGAGCTCAGACCTGGAGAAACCAAACAGCCACTTCATAATATCAGCTATCAATTTTATTTCTACAGCACAAAGTGCTTCACAAGTAGTTCATGAACAAGAGAAAATAGAAAAATAACACATGATATAAGGCAAACGCAACATATTTAACATAAAAACAAAACAAACACAAAACAAGCCTGATGGTGCTCAAACTGAACATTGAGTTTCATCAAGCCAGTGTAAAAAACGTGAGTTTCAAGACGAGATTTGAAACACTGTATGGACTCTGAAGTACGAATATCAAGTGACAAGTGATTCCCAGTGTTGGGAAGGGTACATTTAAATGTATTCCATTACAGATTACAGAACACATGCCCCAAAATGTATTTTGTAATGTATTTGTAACTGAATACTTTGGATTACTTAATCTATTATCATGCTTTTTATAACTACATGAATGTCCTATTGCTGTGTGATTCATTACTGTTACTGAAGGTTACTCTCCACACCAACACCAACTAGATGTTTAAATCTTAATATAAATGAGTAACAGTAGGTGGACATTAGGTAAGGCTGCACTTTTTGCAGCGATCTCGTATAGAAAACTATTTCTGTATCAGTAATATGTTTTCTTTCTGTCTGTTAATAATCATGTGGAACTGCACATGATTATTTGCAGCTAGCAGGTTGTTAATGCTATCCATTAAAAACAGCATGTTAATACGTGGAGATCCTGAAAGCTGCTCCAAAAATGATCATTTTTTATTTGAAATATTTGTTCAGTTCTCCTCCAAACCCCAGCAGCTGTCTGTTGTAGGCTTTGATTGTTTACTAAAATAATAATAAAAGTGTTCTAACATCTCACTGATTTTATGTGTACTGTGTTTATTAAAAGAGATGAAGCTTGTGCTTCTGTCATGTAGTGATTATGCTTAACTGTATGATGCTTATTAGACATTATGAAACAGATGATACATGAAAGTGAATTTTGCCAAAGTGCTTAAGATGCTTTTTTAAATAATTTTTTATTTTTTTTATTTTTTTATTTTTTTCCTGTCCCATTTGGATCTTTAGTCGTCAGAATTGTTGTCTGAAGGCCAAGAAAGATGCCAAGTGGATTTACTTTAACTGGGTGTCAAAGTATTTAATACTTTGGGAGTAAGTAAAAGACTCATGAAATCAATTCAGACGCAGCTGGCTGTTCACCTGCATCTAAAGGTCAAAGGTCACTCTTTGAGGATGCCAGTGTTCACATGTTGGACAGAGAGGACAGATGGTTTGAAAGAGGAGTGAAAGAAGCATCTATGTCCACTGTGAACGACCATCTTTGAACAGAGGGCGGGGCTTACCACACCAACTGTCGGCCATCTGTAATCTGGTCGTCTTAACGCCCACTCACACCTTGGGTCAGTTGATCTCAGTAGGTCACATGATAGGGGGCAGGGTCTTTGAGTGGTGTCACCTGCTGATGACGACACACCCTTTTCACACCTTGGGTCATGTGATGAGCAGTGTTGGTCAAGTTACTTGAAAATAGTAATTAGTTACTAATTACTGATCACTTCTCTAAGAAAGTAATCCCATTACTTTACTTAATTTTCAAAAGTAATTAGTTACTTAGTTACTTTTTAAAAACATGATACACGACTTGAATACGTAATAAAGAACAGACCTTTCAGCCCAATTCTATTTTTCTCCATAATCCATCATATCAAACTGAATCAAATGAAAAAGTCTCTTTTTAAAAAACCCTGAAGGAAATTGGGTTAAGGCTGTGGGCCTTATGCCAGCGCCGTCTTACCCTTACACAAACATCACATGTGGAAGGCATGTCAGAGAAGTATAAATAATAATAATAGTAAATAATCATTCTGTACATCCTATAATTTTTAATCCTACAACTGTTTATAACTTGCATAGTTCACATTTCTGTATAGCTGTATATCTCAGATTCAGAACAGGACACCGTGGGACACAGACGAACCAGCAACAGGCAGGAGAACTCACAGGGCTTAAATACACACACCAGTAATCAGGGGATGAGAGACAGGAGGGCAACACGGCTGGGAGGAATCAGAGCTGACGGGACAGGGGAAACGTGAACTGAACACACTCACGTCAGACAGAGACCTTCACAATAAAACAGGAAACTGACAGAGAACCAGACAGGACACTGAACTTGACAGGCGGACTCATAAGTAGACACAATAACACCATGGACAGACAGAGGGAACAGAGAAGTGGGAGCAGGCAGGCAAAGAACAGAAACCTAACAAATGGCAAAATCACAACAGAATACACACTCGGAATGAACAAAAGCATAAGGAAACACAAAACACTGAGTCCACAGACTCAGGACCATGACAATAACCTTTCAAATGTCTTTTTTAGAGTTCTATGAAAATTTTAAGCTTGCAAAGAAAAGCGTCTGGACTTCTTTAAGTTTCCTTGAAGATGTTTCTCCTCTCATCCAAGAAGCTTCTGCAGTTCTAAGAGCAGTTGGTGGAGCGTCCCTTTTTCACATGACTGTGGCAGCACATGTACCTGTTGAGGCTTTTCCATTGGGACAAAGTCGTCTGAGGCCATTCATGGTGATGGCGTTTTGATGGGACCCTTTCTTTAAGTAGATGTCAGGGGGGACTTATTAAGTCAGTAACTGTATAATGACTGATGATGACGAGCCCAAAGATACTTACCTAGACTTTGATGGGTCCTAAATAAAAGACAGAAAAGATGCATGTAAATAAGACATTTAAAAAAGCATCTTGAGAAGCCTGAAAATATAAAGTCAGACCTTCTTTCTAAGTGAGACTCCAAATCCAGTGAATGCCTGTAACTGCCAGGTGTAAGACTTTCAGAACTGAGTGGACCTAAAAATAAAAACCCTTTATGTGTTAATACAGTTGTAAACAATTATTGGTAACACTTTATCACAAGAGGCTGTGATGTTTATCTTACCTTTCATATGTGAACTAAACTCTGCCTGTTAAAAGTATAAAAAGAGAGTTAAACGACAATGCTTGGTGAAATTTGTAGAATAAAATCAAATGTATATATGAATAAGGAAAGCATGTTTATTTTACAGTATTTCTCATAGGACTTGGTTTGTTAAGAGATGGTGAATAAAACACAAACAACACCTTCTTATAGGTTCAGCATTTTCAGCTACTTACATTTCTAGTGGTCCCGTGCTCTCTGCTGAAATCAAATGACATTAAATAACATGTCAGAAGAGCCGCCAGCATTTTCTGTGATAATCTTTCCAACCAGCAGATGGTGTCATCGCTACACTGTACAAACTGTGGGGTGTTGTTTTTGCTTTACACCATTATTGCAGGGAAAAAGTCACACTGGGTTATCGTCAACTCCAGCAGATCTCTGCTGCCTGCTCAAGGACCACTAGAACCTCTTCAAGGACTTCTTAAACCAGATCAAGGCCATGCATGTTCTCCTGAACCTCTCACAGCCTCCCCATAGAGATCAACAACCTAATCAAGGACCTCCATGACCACCTTTAAGACCTCTGCTACCCCCAAAAGAGTCTCTACCTCCTCCTCAAGGACCTTTCCTATTTTCTCCAGGACTCCCAAACTAAACTAACCATTACAACAGAGAATCCTGTTCTCTGATTGGCTGTCAGCTGTCTATTAAAGACAGAGTCCAGGTAAACCAGTTAAACCTTATATATAAACTACAGCACTACAGGACTGCCTGGAACCTCCTCAATGACCTCTGATGAGTCCTGAAGGACTCACCTCTGGAAACTCTCCAAAGAAAAAACTATGCAGAGAGACAACAGACAATGTAGTTTAGCTTTGTACAATTCGATCTATGAATATGTCACTGATTTCTCCTCACATTTAAACATTTACATTGAATAATACATTATATATGAACATTTTCTGTATGATATAAATCACAGCTCTGTGATGTAAAACATCATCTGACAGTTTCATTTTGTTTTGTAATTTTTAAAAGTTTAAATGATGATATTACTTTTCTCATAAAGAGGTAAAGGAAAACAAAAATGTGATCTGGTCAATGAAAACACATCACCAAGATCTGAAAATATTTAACCACGTCTTCTGAGAAAAATAAGAAACATGATCATGCTTTGAAAACTGACAGAGAAAAAAAAAATAAAACAGATCAATTCTCATAAAATGTCTAATAATAAATGAATGAATAAAAATAAAATGTGTTTTCATTGGTTGTCAGTATTTTATGTAAAATATAAAACCAATGTAATCCAGTTTGCCTCAATATATTATACATTTTGCTTTACTTTGAAATGTATGTATATAATATAAGTATATGTATGTATTATGAACTTTATGGTACATTTATGACCATATGTCAGGTCAAATCTTATTTTAATTTTACACTACATTTTATTATTTCTTTTTCTTCAACATTTAATTTTCTTTCTTCAGTTTTTGTGATAACTAAAATAGAAATAAAATGGAGCTAAAGATCCCTCTGACACTCATTTTTCACTTCATATTGTTATCGTGTGATCTCATTGTGTTGTGTTTGTGTTTATTTGATCTCAATTATCTATTCTATCTAAATTTTTAGGCAATTGTATCTTTTTATCTGCACCATCACTCAAGAAGCTGTTAAATGGTGTTTCACTGTTTTGGAAACAATGACAAAAAGTTCTGTTCTATTCTATAATGTCATTTCTACCAGTAGAAGAAAACAGAAAACTCTAATGTCTCTACTAAACCTCAGTGTCATCTGACATAAATCAAACAACTGGAGGAAGTTACATTTTAGGAAAGACACAATGTTTATTTAAAAGTTTATAACTTTTACAGGATCTTTCTGAAGCTGTTTTATCCTCATTTGTTACTTTATTTTGTGATTTTCCAACTTTTCCAGAGAGGGGCTCTGTAACAGTGTTTTACCTGCAGTAGAAGTCAGATCCAACCATCCTGCTCTTTGTGTTTTCTTCTCTTCTATTCCTGAAGGGGTGAGTCCAAATCACACAAACAGGTGTCTCTCTCTCTCTCTGTGTGCCTGTGGCCCCGCCCCTCCCTGACCTGCCAGTCCCAGCTTGTCCTCCTTGCAGAACAACAGCGCCCTCTGTTGTTCTGCAAGCAGGTGGTGCATCATTTAGTTCAGGGGCTCAAAAACCTTTTTGATAACAAACCACAGAATTAAACATTGAGCATTATAAATTATTTATGTATATGCAGTTTTTCTATAGTTTTATACTTTGTGCCTTTCTTTTCTCCTTTAATCCTCTTGCTTTTTATTCATTCGTTTCCTTATTTATGTCTGAACTCTGGGGGTCAAAGATAAATGTCATTTTGATATTCTATATGTTCTGAACACATAACAGGTTTGACAATAAAGGTAACTTTAACTCTTTTGACCTTTAATTATTCCTCCTCTGTATAAATTTCAGTGTGTAACTATTCCTGAGCTTTGAGAAAATTCAGACAAAATTTACATCAAAATCTGTGGTTCAGTTAGGAATAGTGTTCAGTGTTATTCAATGTGATATAATTGCTCTAACTGAAAAACCAACAGAACAAAAGTGTTTTTAGGAGGTCTGATACTGAATTGCTCAAACGTAATGTGTACAAAAGCTGTGAAATTGTTCACTTGTGTGAATCACGTTTAAGGCCGATGTGAACAGTTCATAACTAAAAGTAAAGATGGTCGACAAATACCTCCATAAATGATCAATATTTGCAACGTTATTCAGAACAAAATGCAGTCTGTTGAAAAGAGTAAACTCTGTGGGTTTGTGTAATTCAGCAGCTAATTCAGAAGGTTTGTTATATCTGGCTCCAGCAGCTGCACATGTCGATTGTGGGTTTGTCACATTTAAAATGCCTTTAAATATAAATGTAATAAAAATAATAAAATGTACAATAGGAAAAGTTACTGAGGTGAAAATCCGTGAGAAAGTCTCAGAGAGGTTTAAGCTGAAGCGACAGACTAATTAAAAATTCCTCAAACCGAGATGGATTTAATGTGAACAGCTGTTGTAAATATTTTGTTTTTTAAAACCAATGACCCACAGAAAGTATGATCATTAGTTTGTCCTCGCAGGCTTTGTGATATTATCCTCACAAAATATTTGTTTTCGCCAAACTGTAAAAATGAAATGAAATGTCTTTAAAAAATGTGTTTATTTGGCATTATCTTTATTATTGTTTGAATAAATGCATCGTACAAAGTACAAATATAGAATTTTAATTTGGTCATTTTACACTGTTTCACTACAGAATTGCTTTTTAAGCCTGAAACACAATGAATTGATAGATATTAAACTATATTTACAACAAAAATGAAATCAAAATGGAAGACTACTGTTATCTTCATGTGATGGTACAAAGCCTCAGAATAACTCAGGCTTATCGTCCGACAGTTGTCTGGTTATTATGTGGAATTCAGTGATTGAGCAACTGATGAAGAAATAAAGTTAATAGAGTTTTCTGTCTCATTCATTAGCTACATATGTTTCAGTGATAATATTAATGACGTTTGTGACAGCTGTTGTCGTTGTTTATTGGTTGGTCAGTCACTTCCAGTGAAACCGTGGCTCGGTTCCGTAAACTCTCCCTGAGGGCCAAACGCATGTACTCAAGTGGAGTGTCAACAGGGGCTTCAATGTGTGCCAGAGTTGTGCTTTTTCCACTAACACGTTGGCTCTTCACCTGGACCTGCAGGTTGTAATACTGCTGATTACTCCTGTTAAACAGACCCTGTAGGTCAATGCGAAGGTTTCTTGATGTAACCAAGTTGGACCTGGCCTGTTGGCCCAGGCCCCGGCCGTCCCATTCATTAATTAAATTGAATGCTTCGGCACGGTAATTATGAGAGTCTGCGATGGTTTGGTGATTTTCTACTGCTTCGAACATGGTCACTCTCCTCCTGCTGTTGTCCTCCCGAGTACAGATCAGCTGTGGTGGGTTAGTTTGATTGGGTTTCTTGGGTTGCCGTTTGGTGCGGTGTGGCACAGAATACCTGCACTCTCCAGGAGAGATGACTCCACAGTAATCCCAGTTATTGTTGTCTGTTGTGTAGCACCAGCTATATCCCTTGCCATGGTCTCCACAATTGTGATCTGAGCGACAAGGCACACCTCTGTAGGTGACGTCTGGCGCAGGTGAGCAGTAGTCCCAGCTACCATGAATGTGGCACCAGAAGTAGCGAGAATACTGGCAGTCATCAGTGCAGCGTTTTCGGGATATGGTGTCATGAATCACTGCCTTTGGCTCCACTCGTCCACACTTGTCCCAGCCTCCTTTGTCCAAATAGCACCAGTGGTAATCTCGTCCATGTGTGTCACAGGGATGGTCTTGGCGACAGGCGTTGCCTTTGTAATCAACGTTTTTTCTTGGTGAGCAGTAATCCCACCCCTTTGTGGAATGGCACCAGTAGTAGTTCTTACCGCGCGTTTCACAGCTATCATAACACGGCATACCATATGTTAAGGTGTAATGGTTTAAGTCCTCTATCACATCTCCACAGTATCCCCAACCCGAGGCTGTTTCACACTGGTAGTAGCCATTGTTGTGCTGCTCACAGCAATAAAAGCACACGTTTCCCTTGTAGTCCACCCCACTCATTGGTGAACAGTACTGTAGTTCTTCTGTGCCATCTGTCTTGTGTACTGTGCACTGGTATGTCTGCAATAAGCCCTGAGGATGACAGTCGCCGGTGCATTTTATCCCATGGTGGCTGTAGAATGTTTTTCCAGAGGTGGACCATGGAGAGACGCAAAGGACAAGAGTGAGGAAGAGTGAGGGGAGTCTCCTTTGATCCTTCATTTTAGCTCTGTAGAGGACGAGAGAGAGGAGAACAACTCTTTACAATCATACATCAGTAAGAGCAGGAAACACAACACCAAACTGACGTATGTCTGCTCATATTGTTGGGCTTTGTTACAGTGAGACGCTGATGGTAGTTTGGGTTGCGATCATGGACCCTCTGGGCTCTATCCTGGCCCTCTGTGGCCACTTCACTTTTCTTTTTTCAACCATTTTCGTTCTGTTAATGCAAGTGGAATGAAACTTCCCAAAGGTGTGTATTTTTTTCAGATTTTTTAATTTTCAACATCAGCTCCTTAATAATGTCAATAATATTCACTATACACCAAATTGTTCCTCTTGACTCTATCGTGGCCATTTGTGGCCAATTGAAACCCATTATAACCACCTTTTTTGATTCCTTGTTACTGACAGTACTATATCATGCGATTTAGGTAAAATTGCTTTCATTCTAAACTCAACACATGAAAATTGTAGTTTTTAATGTTTTTTACCAAATGACATCATTTACCCATTTTTGGCCAAACAAGCGATTTCATGTAATATTCAGAGTTTCTAGTAGCAGCCTTTGATGGCCTACCACACTCCAATGGACCAAAATAATGACACAATTTTGACATAGGTTTGATCTTAAGGATCTAATAGTTTGTGTTTGTGCATGACATTGCAGCACAAACACGTATTTGCAAGATAGACTGGAATAAATTCAAACATTACATAGGCTGCAGTGAATTTCTGTGGATGCAGGCTGTTGAGCTTTGAGCTTCCCAGTCAAACTCAGCTTTGAAGCACATGTTAAAAACACTTTTACTCTTGTATTTTTCATAAAAAGAGACCACACCCAAAATATCAACTCTAGAAACAAAAACAAAAACAAACCCAATCACAGGACATTTTGCAGAGTTCAAACCTGCAGCTGCAGCTGGAGCACAAACAACAACAAACACTGTAAACGTGTCCTGGAGTTTCTGCAGGTGCAGACAGAGCTACTGCTGTAAGTCAGCCTAACAGCTTCCAGATCATTTATTCTGGCAATATGGCAAGAAGGTCATCACTGCTTCAAGCACTGTCTGTGTGATCTGGTCAGAGAGCAAGGACAGCAGCAGTCCTCTGTCCTTGAAGAAAAGACATCTGCCCAAGATGAAGAAACTTCCTCTCCAAAGATGATGAGTACTAGCCAGTGCCTGAATCCTCTTCTTTGGGGGAGGATTGGGGGACATGGAGGTGGAGGCCGAGCAGCTGATGGAAAAGAACATAGGAGCATTTTCTGAGACCGAGGAGAGTGACCGAGTGGATCCCTCATGAAAGGAAAACCATGTGGGTCCCACCACTGAAGAGAGACTGCTCTACATCCAGTACCCACTGGTATCAAACCAGGGCTCAGCCTGTATGCAGTTCCCTGCATTAGCAGCCTGAGATCTACTTTTGACGTTTTTATAACAAAGGAGATCTTTTAGCTGCTGTGCACCCTTACAAAGCTGCACGGGAGGCCAAGGTGTGAGGACTGGAGGATCATAGATGAAGTGGAGATGTGAGCCTAAACCAGAATAAAGCAATACATAGCATGTTGGATGACAACACTGGAAGTTCTCAGGAAGTAAAAAAGGGAACAGGGTTCAGACTCCAACTGACGGAGGAGCTCCGAGGACAACGTCTTTCCTTCGGGCACCTTGGTAGAGGAACTCCTCAGATGAAAACTGGCACAGGGGAAACAACCCAGAGCTTCCTCCCCAGCTCCTTCAGTTGCAACAGAGGAAGATTTTGTTGTCTGTCTTTGGCTTCAATAAAACTTCCACAGCAATATCCCACATGCCAAAGCAACAGAGGAATGTGCTTCTTTTGACAGCAACACACAAGGAACCAGCAGTCGATGATGGGGAATAAAGGATGCGTGAAAGCAAGAAGCAATCCTGGACTACAATAGGCACAAATACTGCTTGGATAACTTAGAGAGGATGTTGGCACCTCGAGTTGCAGAAGGAAAACTAACTGATGGCTGCTGGCTCTTCTCTCCAATCTCCTGGATGTCTTGGGATACGATGCCTTTGTCCCACCGGAAACAACTTCACTGAAGTGGGGGAGTGCTCTACAACCTACAGATGAAGAGTGATCCTGGGAGAGCTGGGACACATGCTGGTGACCTCAACAACTGCAAGACACCCATGTCCCTCAGCCACTTCTGCCATTGATCTCAAGATACAGTAGTCTGACCCAGAGTGTGACCCACACCCCACCAACGAAATGAGAAGAAGGTGCAAAAGGCGCACCTGCAGGACTGGAACAGCAGCCCCTTGCACCAGGTGCAGAAAGTGTGCCTACAACAACCACTCTACTGTGGTTAGTACATCGTGCTGCTAATGAGGATGCACGCAGAAGCACACACATACTGGAATATAAATTTTCTTGGTCATTTCAGGGGTTATTTGGTCATTAAATTGCCTTTCTGGCCACTAACACACCATGTGTGATATTCTCTTTGGCCATTCATTCCCCCCCAAAGAAAAAATTAATAAATAAATAAATGAAGTAAAAATAAATCATTGTTACAGTTACTGTTACTGACCTGCAATGACAGTAAAAAATATTAGGTTTCACCATTCATATGCTAAAAAATGTGAACTTTATTACTATTTCCCCCCAAAAGCGTAGCAATAACACATAATCTGACTGGTATTCAAAGGGTATAATATCTGAATTTGAATTATATTTTGGTTTTCATGACTAGGACTGGTGCTAATTTAAAAAATCAAGTCAATGAAAGTAGAAAAATGTTTTAATATATATTAATTTTATAGTATTTTGTAAATGTAAACAGGGGGTGGCCATTTTTGGCCACGAACAAGCTGAGAGGGATTTTTTTTTGTTTTTCTGTCACTGCACAAAAAAACAAAGATACATAAAACTCATTGATACTTTATTGCTATTCATCTAACCTCCATCATGGTTAGAAAATAAATCAGTTTGCATGTATTATTTAGAAAGAAATGGGGATTTTATGCTTTTATCCCCATGTAAATCATTAAAATTATGTGATTTAACTGGTATTTAAAGGGTTAAAATTCTGAATTTGAATGAAATTTTGATTTTCATGAACAGCACTGGTGCTAATCTAAAAAAATCAAGTCAAAAAAAAAGTGGAAATTTTTCTTAATATATATTAATTTTATAGTATTTTGTAAATGTAAACAGGGGGTGGCCATTTTTGGCCACGAACAGACTGAGAGGGAGTTTTTATGTTTTTGCTCTCCCTGCACAAAAATAACAATGCATTATAATCAATGTTGATGTGAATCAATTACATGCCCCAGACTCTACTATTAACAATACAAGAAATTTCAGTAGCAATGTAATTATATAAAATTGCGAGATTTGAGGTTGTCTTCCAGCTGGTGCAGTGGACAAACAAACTGGTGTTTAAAGGGTTAAAAATTTAAAAAGTAATAATTATTTTATATTTATGAAAAGAGCTGAAGTTACTTAAAAGCTTTATGCAGAAAAAATGGCAAAAAAACATAAAGATAATAAAAATTACAGACCTAATCTGTTGGTGGCCACGAACAAGCTGAAAGGGTGGTGATTTTGAACCAACCCAGAGGGTCAAAGAAACAGTGACTACTAGAATCAAACAATCTCCTTCTGACACTGTTCAATGATCTCTAAAATCTGGAAACATCTGTGTTATCATTAGTTTTTTTAATTACACCATGTTACATATTTATGAACTTAAGTAAATCAAATGCATCACTCTAGGAATGGACATGTTTAATGTTGAGTATTAGCTTTATACAACAGTAAAATAACTACAGTATCCTTTACTGTTAAATCTATGCAAGATGATGAATTCTGTTGCTTTGAGTAAATAATTTGGGTTAAATTTGTATCCATGCATCTATTAGCTATTAGTGTTAGTTAATCTCTGAAATCCAATGATCTCAGCTTAGAGGGAAAAACACCAACTTACAGTTGCTGCATCTGCTGCATCTGCTGCATCGTCTGCAGTCTGCTGTTTGAGGCTGACGTTCTTTATACACATGGTGTTTGCCTCAAATCTTGGACTGAATCATTTTGGAAGACCTTGTACTCTGTTAATACAGAACAGAGGGCCTTCTTCAAACACAGTGGTCAATGTTTCTGTTTGCTTGACAGTAAATTACTGCTAAGTGTTTCTGGTAAGACCATATAGATCCACTGATCAGCCACAACTTTAAACCACTGACGGGGCTGTGGCCCCCCCACACCCTCTAGCAGATCATTACATGAAGGAACCTTTTAAAAAACAAGCGCGTCCATGCTCACAGGTGTACACACGGGTGATCACACCCACAAACTACACCCTTTTTGCTCCTACCTCAAAGCACACTGTGTTCTGTTGATCTTATGTGCTGCACAATAATGTTTAACATTTAGTATTTACTGTCATATTCCCATATATCATCGTGATGTTGTTTATTCTATTACTCTTGTTCTCTTCTGCTTGTTTTCTTTTTTCTTTCTCAGCAGGTGATCCAGGTGATCAATAGATGCATTTTTTTTCTGCCCATTCTGTTGGTTTTTGGTTTTTGCCCTTCTCCCCCGTCCCTCTTCTCAGCTGTTTCTCTTTCCTCCAGTCAAGTCTGTCCCGTATTCATTAAGTGAAAATAAAATAAACAATAAAAGGTGAATCAAATGGACCATTACGGCAAGGCTGGGATGGTCAGTTTGGTAAAGTAAATCCGTTGGGCATCTTTCTTTGCCTTTAGACAACAATTCTGATGCAAAAGAGCCAAACGGGACAGGCAAAAAATAAATAAATAAAATAAAATAAAATAAAATAAAATAAAATAAATAAAAAAAATAAAAGAAAATTTAAAAAAAAAAAAGAAAAAAAAAAGGAAGACCTTGTACTCTGTTAATACAGAACAGAGGGCCTTCTTCAAACACAGTGGTCAATGTTTCTGTTTGCTTGACAGTAAATTACTGCTAAGTGTTTCTGGTAAGACCATATAGATCCACTGATCAGCCTCAACTTTAAACCACTGACATGTGAGGTGAATGACACTGATCATTTGGATCCAGTCCAATGTTGTGCTGGGAAACCTTGGCTCCTTCATCCATCTCCATCTTTGGCATGTACCACCCACATAAACACTGTTGGAGACCAAACACACACACATTGTTTCTATGTATGTTCACATTTTACTTGTTTTTAAGGACACCTGAGTCTTTAGGATTTCAGTGGTCATCGACGTCTGCTTGACACAAACAGACCAAACATCCTCAGTCCTCCATCAATGTGAGGAAGATCAGACACACAAATGAAATAAGACAAAAGGTTGCTGACAATGTGCTCAACAAAAACACCTCCTGGAGTCTGCCATGTTGATTTCTCTGCTGATATGCATAATGTGGAAGACAGTTAAATTAGTTTTTGGATTTTGATGCTGTCAACAGCACATTTGGTAGACTGTACTTTAGGACTAAGCTGCACAATTCTACTGTAAATGTGTAAGATTGTCACTAAGGGCTTAACAGAAAATGTATTCATTAAGGATTTGACAATTATCATAAATATTTTGAGTCTGTGTTTGGAAAAAGGCAGACCCAAACATTCAGACCCTGAGCCATAGCGAGCACCACAACAAAACCACCTACCTCAAAACCTGGTACACAGAACTTGATAGCAAGTTTTCAGATTTTACCTGATCTGACTTACTGGAAACTGAAGATGATCCTTCAGTTTAATGCAACATGGAGTTCATTGTTAATGCATTTATTAAAAAACATCAAGACTCAACTCAAACCAAACAAAAAGAAATTCAGGCTGAAAAATCCTTCAGATTCCTTCAATACAAATCAAAGAGCTCAAAAAAGAAGAGAGAGAAAAGAGACAGCATCTGTAGGAGGAATAATACTCAGAATGATATCATACTGGAACAAATAATCAGGCAATCATTTTCACAGCCACCAGGTGGCAACATTTCCTCTTCTCCACTACAGATTTCCTGTTTGTTATTTCGTCTTTAATGTGTCCATCTTTCTTCATCACATAAATGAATCATTAAATATTTTACGTAGAAGACAAAGACAAAGAACGAGATCGCGGATACAAGCGGCGGAAATGAGCTTCCTCCGAAGGGTGGCTGGCCTCTCCCTTAGAGATAGGGTGAGAAGTTCGGCCATCCGGGAGGGGCTCAGAGTAGAGCAGCTGCTGCTCCACATCGAAAGGAGCCAGCTGAGGTGGTTCGGGCATCTGACAAGGATGCCCCCTGGGCGCCTCCTGGGTGAGGTGTTCCAGGCATGTCCCACCGGGAGGAGGCCCCGGGGCAGACCCAGGACACGCTGGAGAGATTATATCTCTCGGCTGGCCTGGGAACGCCTTGGTATTCCCCCGGATAAGCTGGAGGAGGTGGCTGGGGAGAGGGAGGTCTGGGCCTCTTTGCTCAGGCTGCTGCCCCCGCGACCCGGCCTCGGATAAAGCGGATGAAGATGGATGGATGGAAGACAAAGACCATTTAAAACTGAGACATTAGAATTACAGAAATATAAACCAGAGCTCTCTGTGCTTTAGATGGAGCTAAATACAAAATACATCAACATGAAAGAACAGATCAGCCTGTAAACTGACAGCTAAATACAACCTGGAATACAAAGACCATTTTTAGAAACTGATAGTTATTCTAAGAATGTCCACTAGATGGAGCCAAGTCCTTTGGAGCTGGTTTACCGAGTCTGTTAACTCTCATCGCTCTGTGTTTAACCCATTCAGAACCTGCTGATGAAGTTCATTCATGTGCACATATCATTGAATCATTAATGACTGAAGACTACACACAAGACAAAGTAAAACAATCATGGAACTTGGACTCACCAGCAGCCGTGGACCCAAAAGAAAATCACACAAAAAGAAAATCACTACAGCCCACCCGGTGCTGTACAAAAGAAAGTGTGAAAACGACCCACCACCTGAGGTCCCAGGGCCACTGGCTCGTCCTCCTTTCACTGAAATACAACACAGAAAAATATGTTAAAAGAATAAAAGGACACTGAGCGTCAGGCTCGCTACCAGTGTTGGTCAAGTTACTTGAAAAAAGTAATCAGTAACTAATTACTGATTACTTCCCCAAAAAAGTAATCCCGTTACTTTACTGATTACTTATTTTCAAAAGTAATTAATTACTTACCGTATTTTCACAACTATAAGGCGCACTTAAAAGTCTTAGATTTTCTTCAAAAAGTGCGGCGCGCCCTATAGCGCGGTGCGCCCTGTGTGTTGTAAGGAGGACGTAGTAGAGAACACCATGAGAACGTTAAAGGGTGAAGTGTGGGCGTTGATCGTATATACCGGGACAATCGCACAGGTATGTGCATTATGCGGAACATCGTTGTTTTAACAACCCTGAAAATGGCAAAGAGACACGCTTACGAAGCACAGTTTAAACTGAAGGCCATCAGCTACGCGGAGGAACATGGAAATCGAGCAGCGGCGAGAGAATTTAAGATTAACGAATCGATGGTTCGCAAATGGAGGAAGCTGGAAAACGAGCTCCGGCAGGTCAAGAAGACGCAGCTGAGTTTCCGCGGACATAAGGCGAGGTGGCCCGAGTTGGAGGAAAGACTCGAGCGGTGGATCATCGAGCAAAGCGCGAGCGGGAGAAGCGTTTCGACGGTCACCATTCGGCTAAAAGCAGTTTCACTAGCTGAAGAGATGAACATTGAACATTTCCAAGGAGGTCCGTCTTGGTGCTTTCGTTTTATGAAACGGTGCCATTTTTCCATCCGGACCAGGACTACGGTAGCGCAGCAACTTCCAGCGGATTATAATGAAAAGCTGGCCATCTTCCGCTCCTACTGCAGCAAACACATCGGCGACAAACACATCCAGCCCAGCCACATCACAAACATGGACGAGGTCCCGCTCACTTTTGACATCCCGGTGAGTCACACTGTGGAGAAGAAGGGGACCAGCACGGTAGCGATACGCACAACGGGGCACGAAAAGTCTTCTTTTACTGTTGTGCTAATGGACAGAAACTGCCGCCTATGGTGATTTTTAAGCGAAAGACTTTGCCTAAAGAGAAGTTTCCAGCAGGAATCATCATTAAGGCAAATGAAAAGGGCTGGATGGATGAGGAAACGATGAAAGACTGGCTGAGGGAGGTGTATGTAAGGAGACCAGGTGGTTTTTTCCACGCATCACCATTGCTCTTAATCTGTGACTCTATGCGTGCCCATCTCACAGCCGATGTGAAAAAACTAGTGAATCAAATGAACTGTGAGCTTGCTGTCATTCCGGGAGGCCTGACAAAGGAACTCCAACCGCTGGACATCGGTGTGAACCGCCCGTTCAAAGTAAGGCTGCGAGCGGCGTGGGAGCGATGGATGACCGGTGGAGACCACAGTTTCAGTAAGAGTGGAAGGCAGCGCCGGGTGAGTTACGCCACAATTTGCCAATGGATTGTAGATGCTTGGGCTAACATGTCTGCTGGCACTGTTGTTCGAGCTTTCGCAAAAGCCGGCATCGTTTCCGAGGAGCCGCACGGCACGGAAAGTGACTCTGACAGTGAAGACAGTGAACCTGGCATGTTTGATGGAGATTTAGCGCAGCTGTTCAATTCAGACACAGAGGATGAGGACTTCGATGGGTTTGATTGATGATAAAAATGTGAGTACCAAACTCAGTTTTGCTCCTGCTTTATTTTTAAATATGCACACTTGTATGCTTGTGTGTTGTTGATGATGACGATTACTGGTAATAAAAATGTGAGTAAGGTACCGAACTCAGGTTTGCTCCCGCTTTATTTTTAAATACGCATACGGTACTTGTATGCGCCCTATGGTCCAGTGCGCCTTATGTGTGTGTTAAATACAGTAATGGCACACATAACTGAGACTGCGCCTTTTAGCACAGTGCGCCTTATGGTCGTGAAAATACGGTAGTTACTTAGTTACTTTTTAAAAGCACGATTTACAACCTGAAGAGGTGATAAAGTGATAGATCTTTCAGCCCAATTCTACTTTTTCTGCATAATCATCATACAAAATGTAATCAAATGGAAAAGTCTCCTTTTAAAACTTGTTTTATTAGTTTTAATCTTTTAACTTTATGCATCAAGCAAACATTTAATTATATGCAACATTCTGACTGGAAGAAATTAGTTTAACATTTAAACCTATTTTCTGCACATTCCAGCACATAAAATAAAATATTTTTTGTGTTTACACTCAGTCTTTCAAATAGATGCAAGTAAAACACAGCAGAAAATAAATAAAGTCAAAGACTCAGCGGTCCTGTTGCTCTATTTTCACCTGTAAAGCAGGAGTGGGGTAGGCGGAGGTTTGCCCTGGTGCAGGTGTGCCGCAGCAGTCAGTGGAAGGATATGGCAGCTCTGTGAGTTTCCCATTACGTCGTAGCTACTCGGTGCTTGTTTGGAAGTTTAGGGGTTTTTTCGCTGTAAAAAGAAGTTTTCTTCCCACGCACAGCGGACACTAATGTTTTTGTCACTTTTTATGGAATCAAACTCAAAGTAAGGTCAGTACTGGAAGACTTATACCCCACGGATCAAACTACAACTCGTGCTGGTGGCAATTGTCCAAGCCTCAATTGCAAGCCGGTCTGGCTCCCCACAGGCTGAGACCTGCAACTGAGGCGATTTAAAGTTCCTAGCAGGACACTCGGGCAGAGGATCGCTCCAGCCCGATCACAGAAGCGTGGGTACGAGCAACAGTCCAGGATAAAAATAGAATAAAACCAGGTGAACCAGGAAAAGGTAAGCACACCTAATAAAAACAGTCTCACGACAAGCTAAAACAGGACAAGACAGCAGGCTCCACCGAGGAGGAGCCCTCACAACAGCGGCAAGGCAGGCGTCTTGATTCTCCAATTAAGGCTGGGCGAATTGCCACGGAGAGGTGAAGGCAGCGATCAAACCCCCAGGACCGGAGGCGCTTTACTCTCACTGGTGGAGATAACTCGAGCACCCCTCTCCACAACGCCGGAATAAATCAGAAAACTGCCGCGCTGTGGCTGTCATATTATCTACTCGCTTGCTGATCAGTCCGTCGCAGTGTGCCAGCATTTACTGCTGCTTTGCGCCAAATGCACGGGAGGAATGATCCAGAAAAACACCGGCTTAGCTTTATACGGGCTGACGCCACCATGCAATCAATATGCAGGTGGGTTCCCAGTTAACCGAGTTGCACAGCCGAGAGCGAGGGAGGGAGAGAGAAAAGGAAAGGCGAGTAGCCCATCCAGCTACATCAGCATAGGCTTCATTAGTAGCAACAGGCTATTGGTTCTAAAGACTTTCACTTTTTCCTTCACATGGTCAGAGAAATGTCCACATTTGTTTGTAAAGAACAAACACATTGAGGTGTTTGTATGTGACCTGTACATGAACGAAAGGCGTTCTGCTGTGCCGCCTTTCAAACAGCAATATCTGATCAATCTGTTTCCAGAGGTGGGTCGAGTATCCAAAAATTGTACTCAAGTAAGAGTAGCATTACTTTAAAATATTATTACTCAAGTAAAAGTGAAAAGTAGTCGTCAAAAAAGTTACTCAAGTAAGAGTAAAAAAGTACTTGGTGAAAAGACTACTCAAGTAGTGAGTAACTGTTTGAAATGTCCGATTTATTTTATAAATAAATGCTATCAGACAAAAAATAAATAAATATACAAACTTTAGTATTTTCAAAAGGAATATGTGTAAAAACATCAACAAAATAAGGCACAACAATTCTAATTTCCAGATTTCAGATTTTCACAACATCAAGCTGTTTTCACCAAAACCTGCAGTAAATAATATAAATATATAAACAGTGCAAACAATTTCCAGTGACAAGATGTGCTGCAAACTTTATATTCATCTTTGCTCCAAATGGCACAGCGGCCTCAGAGAAAACAGAACGAGGCATCTTCAACATATGTTCATACAAGGCAGCTCAGGTTACCATAAGTTGTATGGGTGTGCATCAGAGGTGTGGACTCGAGTCACATGACTTGGACTCGAGTCAGACTCGAGTCATTAATTTTATGACTTTAGACTTGACTTGAAAAAATGTTGTAAGACTTGTGACTTGACTTGGACTTTTACACCAATGACTTGGGACTTGAATTGGACTTGAACCGGTTTACTTGAAAAGACTTGATATTTTACCCCAAATATAAAATTTAACATGCATATTATATAGAGATTGAAAATGTGACGTCATTCACGGGTAGAACCGCAAAGGATTCTGGGAACTCGTGGCAAGAGGTACTAGCGCACGCAGGCTTTCAATTAAAATCAGTTATACAGCGATAAAAAGAAACACAAAAATGTCAAGAAGCTGTTGTATTATTAACTGCAATAGCCGGTCGCATGACAGCCACGGGAAGCCGACGGGTAAAGAGATCGGTTGTTATCGGATTACGTCGTTGAAGAGAAATTGTTCGAGCCATGTTTCCGAAGTAACAAAGACGCGACGGGTGGTCTGGATTGCAGCCATTCAAAGACCAAATATAACGTCCCAGAACACTCCAGCTCACAGGTTAGTCTGCTCCAAGCATTTACACGAAGGTCAGTCTGCTGTTGTAGTTAATGCGTCATTTTTCTTAACATAATTAGTGATATAGGTTACAAGCAAGTCTGGCGCTGAACAGAAATTGTCGCGCTATGCTCCTTTATTTATTGTGCATAAATAGTGAATTGTCCTGACACAATATTGTGTTTCGCTTCTGTTATTATGGTACATTGACAAAAACATATACTTTTATTCACAGGATAAAACAGGTTTTTTGTATCACTAATTGCCCAGTACGATTACAGCATACAGTATTATTGTCACTGCTACATTTCTGTGATGCTACCAGAAATGATTTCCACTGCTAATTAATTACCGTTGAGCTCAAAGGTCCTATTAATAAACGGTTAAGGAATGTGTATTTATGATGACGATTTGTGAGACTGGTAAACTTATGATACGTACGATGGTCTTTCGTTCTACACGGTGCATTTCAAGGTCCTGCACCCATCCGTCGGTAAACTGTACCTGGACTTGTTGCAGTGACCTGAAGTTACTAAACTTCATGAGTGTATGCACTCACTCCAAGAACCGTATGATTATAAATATGCATATAAATATGCTACGATGAGATAGCTGACTTCATCTAACTAGCAAATGTTGTCCAGGCTACGTTGGTGATACAGTTTTTTTAATGTGTATGATATTTTTGTCATGCGATTTTAAGGCCGGTCCTACAACCGCATCCAAGAATAACATGCAGCTTATCTCAGAACTGTCGGTGAAAATTATTCTTGGAGCTAGGTTTAATTGAGCTGCATTTTAAAGAGGTGCAATTTCACAATTTGTGTATATTTTCTAAGTTCACTATTTTGTCATGTGTTGAGAAAAACACAGATTTTAAAATTACATGGTCTAATATTTACATTTAGCATAACTGCAACATTATTTTTTTTCGTTTTTTTTTTAAAGACTCGAAAGGACTTGAAATTCAAAGTTTCAGACTTGTGACTTGACTCGGACTTTTACACCAGTGACTTGAGACTCGACTCTGACTTGCCTGACATTACTTGAGACTTGACTTGAGACTTGAGGATAAAGACTTGAGACTTACTTGAGACTTGCAAAACAATGACTTGGTCCCACCTCTGGTGTGCATCTATTTCTGCATATTCTTCACTCAGTGAGGTGATGGTTCAGCTTCAGCAGCAGTTTGCTCTCAGGCAGGGCCGTGCAGAGACGTTTAAAGGGGCGGGTGCTCAAAGTTAAAAAGGGGCACATTGAACCAGGCTGAATAACAACAACACACATTCATCAAGAATCTAATATGGGATTGCATCATACTATATCACTGCTGTGAGGTGGGGCAAGGCAAAGCAAACGTAGCCGATGTTTTACCTGATGGCTACAACGTTGCTGTTGAGGTGTTTCTGCTGCTCCTGCTGCTGATGGTGCTGGAGGGCGGGCTGTGTTGTACTCGAGTAAAAGGAAAAAGTATCGTGCAAAAAAGGTACTTTAAAAGTAATTTTTTTCAAAAACTTACTCAAGTAAATGTAACTGGTTACTACCCACCTCTGTCTGTTTCTAATTGTGCCCTCATACACTTTGACCTTTTAAACTCACACCTGCTGAAGTCATTTGATTATCGGTACCTAACTACTGCTGTGTCTCTCATCTTCGTACTTTCAGAAACAAGGATGGACCCGTGGGTGATGGGTAATGAGGTCATGCTGTTTGTGCACATTTAAACTGATGTGAATGGGTTACACAGTTGCAGCTCAGTGGGGAGCGACTGGTAGTCAGGCTGTGCTGTGCAGTGTCTCAGTTTTTGTATTGTATAGCAGAATGGTATGTTTGGAGAATGTTTCCAAGCTGTTCCTGTTATGTGACGTTAACTGAACTTCAGGTAACCTGCAAGAAAAGAACAAGAAACAAGTTCCTGTGAGGTATTCTGAGCCTCAAGGATGATGATAAACACTACAGAGATTACACATTTCACTCTAAGTCCCTACTTTGACACTGGTGCATACAGATACTTGTATTTCCTCATTATTCTTACGTCTTATGCTGCAATCATTTGTGCGAACCTCCTGCTGATTGTGGTTATCTGTGTGAACAGAAGCTTACATGAACCTATGTACATGTTTCTGTGCAGCCTGTTTGTGAATGAGCTGTATGGTAGTACAGGGCTGTTTCCGTTCCTCCTGCTTCAGATCCTCTCTGATGTTCACACTGTTTCTGTTTCATTTTGTTTCCTGCAGGTTTTCTGTGTGTACACTTATGCTTGTGTGGAGTTTATAAACTTTGTCGTCATGTCTTATGACAGATATTATGCCATCTGCTGGCCTCTTCAATATAAATCATGTATGACACTTAAAACAGTCACCTCGCTGATTTCTCTGACATGGTTATTACCTTTTATTATGATTGTCGTGCTTATATCTTTGAGTGCTCCTCTACAGCTCTGTGGAAACGTCATCAATAAAGTTTTTTGTGGAAACTACGCCATCATTAAACTGGCCTGCTCTGACACCAGAGTCCACAACATCTTTGGACTCATTTACACTTTCATCTCTGTCATTATTCCTCTTGTTTTAATCCTGTACACCTACGTGAGGATCCTCAAAGTCTGTTTTTCTGGCTCCAAGCAGACTCGACAGAAAGCCGTCAGCACCTGCACGCCTCACCTCGCCTCCATCTTGAACTTTTTCTTTGGTTGCTGTTTTCAGATGTTACAAAGCAGATTTGACACCAGTGGTGTGCCAAATGTTTTTGGCATTTTATCATCATTGTACTTTCTGACATGCCAGCCGCTCTTCACACCGCTACTGTACGGGCTGAAAATGACCAAAATACGCATTGCATGTAAACAGCTGTTTTGTGGTTCACTGACACGTTTGTTCAGTTGTAGCAGTGATATCTTCTCCAAAAGCCACCAAAGTCAGAGTTATTGTTAATGCATGTCGATTAAAAGGAAACTTATTTTGGAGCTGAAATCATTCAAAATCTGTTTTTGTCAGTATGCTTGAACAAATAAACTAATATGAGTGACTTAGTTTTCTGTTGTTACGCTTGCAGCACGTAACATTTATTTTGTGTGATGTGTGTTTTTCACTTGAGCAGAGATAAACAGTCGGGTGGTTTGGGATCAGTGTGTCTAACTTCCAGAGGGAATGGATCAACACACAAACAGCAAAGTAAAAGCAAAAGATGATCCATCAACAACTGTACATAAACACTTTGAACAGATAACAAAATAAAAATATATTTTTGCTAATTCTTGCATAAAATTACACATTTAAACTGAAATCACATGAATATAAAGTTCTATTGGTTGATAAATTTCCATCACATGATTCAAAGTGAACTCACTTACTGCCATTTAATAGTGAGAACATTTTCTATAAATATTAAGTCTCACAACACAACTGTTTCCCTCACTGAGATATTTGATCTTGCTGCACTGAATAAATGGGATTAGGGGTTATGCTTTTCTTTCATGTCAAATATTTATAGAAACTACTTGTTTATCAGACATTAACTGGTTATGTAAAATGTAAAGAGCTCTTCTATGTTAATTGTATTTGACTACCATGTGTTAGATTGACAAGATAATTTTATGCTATAAATATGTGTGTGTGTCTATATATATATATAGAGACACACACAGTGTATGTACTGTACTTTTTTTTCCAATCAAACTAACAACTAAAACATTTTTGAACAATGACGTGTATTTTTCAAAACAGTATACAATTGTAAGTTGTAACAGCAGTCCAGATTATACATGAGTCATGTGAGTGCATCTCTTCCAAAGTGTACCGCACAAACATCTGCAGGATCCTGAATTCAACATTCTAGTGCCTATGACAAAGTTAACACTGAATTTTCTACGAATACTGGCCCAAAGGTAAAAGGTGAGACTTCCTCGGGTAAAATCATTTTTTTTCTTTCTTTTTTTTTTTCAAACGTAAGAGCCTTAAGGCACTATGGCAACAGGAATGCAAATACTAAAATGTGACGGAGAAAAGCTTGAAAATAACATTTTCACCCACAAGCACAAAACCAAGAGCCCTAAAATGTGATTCGTTTTGGCTTGCTTCTATAACTAAAACATGGCAATAACTTATACTAACAAACAAAACAAAACAGTGGTTGGACATCACAACACAACCAAAATTACTGTAATCATGTCCAATGAACTTAAAAATTGTCTGACTTCTAAACAGCTGTTACAATTACTTCAGGCTACAAACTATTCCCCAAAAGAGTATGGCTTGAAAAATGAACATTAAATGCTATAGTACAAGGTTATTATCGTTAACGAAAACTAACGAAATAACGACAACTAGAAGTGTAAAAACATTTTCGTTAACGGAAATAAAAATAAAAACAAAAAAAGCAAAACTAACTAAAACTGTAATGAGTGTTCATAAAACTAAAATTAACTGAATTTATAGCAAAATGTGTTTAGTTTTCATTGATGTGAGCGTGTCCTGGGTGAAAATAAAGTTTCGTTTCCAGATTTTTTCTTGCTGTGTCTCATTACGCCAGCAGGTGGCAGCACGTTAGTCGAGTCGTCTGTGTTGTTGCTCCGCCCACGCGCAGAATCATGTCAGGAAAAGTCGGGAGAAAGCGCCAGAGTCCAATTTGGGATTACTTTGAATATGACTGTGTTTTGGATAAAGCAAGTGTCTTGTAGTGGAAAGAGACAAATTATGAGGGACATTTCTAAAGGGGAAGAAATCCCACAAACCTTAAAGTGCACTTGAAAAGCTCACACAAGAAGGCTAACCTAGCTTACCTTGAGAAGGGAGCACACTCAACCCTCATCCCCAGAAACAGAAGCTAACCCCAGGCAAGGCAGCGTGATGCAACCCGAGACAACAGGACGGGGACATCTACATAACTGTGTGAATTCACCAAAATTACGAACACCCGGTGCTGCAAGAGTTAATAGTCTCATTGGGGCCAAGATATACATTTTATAGTTGCCTGGTATCAGTGGTTGTTCATCTGCCTTTATTTATTTATTTATTTATTTAAAGAACCCATAGGTGGGAATGTGAGTTGTCTGTCTCTGCGTGTTAGCCCTGCGACAGACAGGCGACCTGTGCAGGGTGCAGGGTATGGTAGCTGCAATAGCAACATACCCAAGGATGTAAGACCATATAGATCCACTGATCAGCCACAACTTTAAACCACTGACATGTGAGGTGAATGACACTGATCATTTGGATCCAGTCCAATGTTGTGCTGGGAAACCTTGGCTCCTTCATCCATCTCCATCTTTGGCATGTACCACCCACATAAACACTGTTGGAGACCAAACACACACATTGTTTCTATGTATGTTCACATTTTACTTGTTTTTAAGGACACCTGAGTCTTTAGGATTTCAGTGGTCATCGACGTCTGCTTGACACAAACAGACCAAACATCCTCAGTCCTCCATCAATGTGAGGAAGATCAGACACACAAATGAAATAAGACAAAAGGTTGCTGACAATGTGCTCAACAAAAACACCTCCTGGAGTCTGCCATGTTGATTTCTCTGCTGATATGCATAATGTGGAAGACAGTTAAATTAGTTTTTGGATTTTGATGCTGTCAACAGCACATTTGGTAGACTGTACTTTAGGACTAAGCTGCACAATTCTACTGTAAATGTGTAAGATTGTCACTAAGGGCTTAACAGAAAATGTATTCATTAAGGATTTGACAATTATCATAAATATTTTGAGTCTGTGTTTGGAAAAAGGCAGACCCAAACATTCAGACCCTGAGCCATAGCGAGCACCACAACAAAACCACCTACCTCAAAACCTGGTACACAGAACTTGATAGCAAGTTTTCAGATTTTACCTGATCTGACTTACTGGAAACTGAAGATGATCCTTCAGTTTAATGCAACATGGAGTTCATTGTTAATGCATTTATTAAAAACCATCAAGACTCAACTCAAACCAAACAAAAAGAAATTCAGGCTGAAAAATCCTTCAGATTCCTTCAATACAAATCAAAGAGCTCAAAAAAGAAGAGAGAGAAAAGAGACAGCATCTGTAGGAGGAATAATACTCAGAATGATATCATACTGGAACAAATAATCAGGCAATCATTTTCACAGCCACCAGGTGGCAACATTTCCTCTTCTCCACTACAGATTTCCTGTTTGTTATTTCGTCTTTAATGTGTCCATCTTTCTTCATCACATAAATGAATCATTAAATATTTTACGTAGAAGACAAAGACAAAGAACGAGATCGCGGATACAAGCGGCAGAAATGAGCTTCCTCCGAAGGGTGGCTGGCCTCTCCCTTACAGATAGGGTGAGAAGTTCGGCCATCCGGGAGGGGCTCAGAGTAGAGCAGCTGCTGCTCCACATCGAAAGGAGCCAGCTGAGGTGGTTGGGGCATCTGACAAGGATGGCCCCTGGGCGCCTCCTGGGTGAGGTGTTCCAGGCATGTCCCACCGGGAGGAGGCCCCGGGGCAGACCCAGGACACGCTGGAGAGATTATATCTCTCGGCTGGCCTGGGAACACCTTGGTATTCCCCCGGACAAGCTGGAGGAGGTGGCTGGGGAGAGGGAGGTCTGGGCCTCTTTGCTTAGGCTGCTGCCGGCCTCGGATAAAGCGGATGAAGATGGATGGATGGATGGATGGATGGATGGATGGGTTTAGTTCATGAAGCAACCACATTTATTTTCAATAAAACTGACCTTCTATAATAACACTTACCACATGTTCTGTCAATAAATTGCTGGGGTCTTCGTTGAGGTACACGCAGAGCCCCTTGATAATACATTGACACACAAGATCAACATCATCCTGGCAAAGGGTGACAAGCAGCATTTTATAAAATTATTATTTTCCCTAAACTGTAGACACAAATTATGCACAGTAATAGTCATGGTCCTGGGTCGGTGACCCAGCGCTTTAAGTTTATTATTAGCATTTTCCAATTTATTGATTATTATTGTTTGAGTTCTACGTGTTATATTCGGTCTGCCTCTGAGTCTGCGTCTGTATCTGTCTGTCTGTGGTGTCACCCCATCTGTTTGTGAGTCTGTCTGTTTAGTTCAATGTCTTGTCTGGTTCCATGTGTCTGAGTTTCCTGTTTTATTGTGAAGGTCTGTGTCGTATGTGAGTGTGTTCAGTTTACGTTTCCCCTGTCTCGTCAGCTGTGATTTCTCCCAGGTGTGTTCCCCTCCTGTCTCTCATCCCTTGATTACTGCCATCTGTGTATTTAAGCCCTGTGTTTCTCAGTGTCAGTGTCCGTCGGACCCTCAACAAGCTGTGTGTGGTTTGCCTCTGTGTTGCCAGTGTTTTGTCTCCAGCTCAGTATTTCTGCTACAGTGTTTTAGTTCACCAGCATTTTTGTTTGTCTTTTGGTGAGTTTAGTTTAGTAAGAGGTTTTCCGGCAATAAAGCTGCGCTTTAAGTTGTACTTCTGTGTCTGAGTCCTGCATTTTGGATCCATCACTCCTGCTTGCCTGCCACACAGCCAACCGTGACAGAACGACGCGACCAGTATGGATCCAGCAGACTCACTGAGGAAGCGCAGCTCAGCCTTTGACGGGACCCGGCTAGCGCTTGGAGGGCCTCTGTGCTGCCGTTCCTCACTAGCTGCTTACCCTTCGGTCCACTCACCTGCTTCTTCCCCCTGGATGCCCCGGTCTCACAGAAAACGCTCCCGCCGGTCCCGGGAGGATTACTATGAGACCGCGAGCAGCCAGCTTACACCAGCTCAAGCTTTCTACAAGATGTTAGGGATCATTATTGTGCCACCCGACTCACCCAGCGTTTCCACATCACAGCAGGAGCAGCCACAGCCGAGTCATTCTGCCAGCGCTGCTCCCTCTTCTACTTGGAAGCGGCGAACGCCTATTTTAAATAGGTACCTACCACAGGTCACAATTAAGGCGTTCCATGTCTTAAATGTGCATAGGTGTCCAAAGTGTAGATGTTTGAGTTTGTAATGAGTAAGTAGCTCCAATCTACCTTTAACTGATACTGAGCACACTTTACACTGCCGCATTCACTGGAGAAGGAGGAGCGGGAGAGAGACAGCTTTATTAACATTTGCAATGCAATTTAGTAGAGCTTAAATGTACTTAAAGCCCTTAAGTACTGCCCTATGTTTAGTTCAAACACTCACTTCTCCTACAGAGCCTTTAGGATGGAGGTAAATTTTGTTTCACAGGCAGAATAAGATATCTAGAAAATATCAAATTTTTCATCAATTATAGAAACATTTAACATCTATTAAAGATGTAGACAAACTATTCAACATAGTTCTGTGTGTTTTAAAATAAACTAATCATGGTTATTAATTATACATTGACCCTTGAGCGACAGTTGGACGACATCACGGAACGGATCACTGCAGTTGTGAAGTCTCAGAATCAAAAGAATGACAACACCATGGAACAGAAGTTTGATAGCATCATGGGGAGGCTCGCGGCGCTCCAACGGGAGATCGAGAGGCCAGTGTGGGAGTGTTAGGGCAGCCTGAAAATTCTCCTGGGCTGCTTGCATGGAAATTTACAAAATCAACATTGAGATTGTGGACCCCATCACCCCAGCTGCAGGCCCAAGGCTGGAGCTGAACTATCACTCCCTGATAACGACTGTGTTATGACTGTTCTTCCCGTCCCATGCAAGGCCACCTGGATTGGCTGGAAGACTGTTTACTTAGCCTGATAGGCCGAAGGACACTGTCTCAGCTAAACTATGGACACGCACACACATACACTTACACTGATAAGCACGCACTCATCCCCCCCTCCCTTTCCAACGCCTTCGATGCTTGTGCCCTACCGGGGAAGATACAACAACAACAACAACAACAACAACAACAACAATCTTTATTTATAGAGCACATTTAAAAACCAACGGCATGCCAAAGTGCTTAACATAAAACAAATTAACACAAGTATAATCAGAGTCATAAAAAAAATAAAAGTGTAAAATTATGTTCACAGGAAAAAGCCACCAATAGAAAAATATAACTATAGCACAATATAACTATGCCATCAAAACACAATGGCGATATGACATACACGGCGCAAATAAAAGCATGATAGGAAAATTAATAGAATAAATCACTGCAAACAAGGCCAGCATTTAACCGGTAGAAAAAGCAAGATTAAACAAATACGCTTTAAGCCGTGATTTAAAAGATTGAATAGAGTCAGACGCCCGGATGCCAATCAGAAGGTTGTTCCACAACTCTGGTGCGGCCAGGGCAAACGCTCGATCACCTCTAGACTTCAGCCGAGATCTAGGCTACACCAACAGTAACTGTGAGGATGATCTTAAAGCCCTAGCAGGAACATATGAGCTTAAGAGTTCCTTAAGATAGCTCGGTGCTGTGTTATTAGTGATTTTAAAAGTAAACAGCAGAATTTTAAATTGGATACGGTATTTCACAGGCAACCAGTGCAAATCAGCCAGGACGGGAGTAATGTGAGCAAACTTCCTAGTTTTGGTTAGAATGCGTGCAGCAGCATTTTGGACTGTCTGTAATCTGTGAAGGAGGGCAGAGCGGAGACCAAAATAGAGTGAATGGCAGTAATCCAGCCTCGAAGTTACAAAGGCATGGATGAGCTTTTCCAGGTCTTTATGCGAGATATACTGCCTGGCCTTAGAAATAAGGCGGAGTTGGTAAAAACTGGATCTAACAACAGCAGACACTTGTCTATCAAGTTTAAATGAGCTGTCAAGTAACACGCCCAGATTCCTAACAGTGTCGGAAAAGGAGTTAGTGAGAAAACCAAAAGCATCACGAAGTTTGGCACGAAGGACGTCACTGCCAAAGACCACAATTTCAGTTTTCTTATCATTAAGGATAAGAGTATTTGCCAGGAGCCATTGCCTGACCTCACGCATGCACTCTCGAAAACAATTCAAGGACAAAGCTAGGTCATCATTTAACTCAAAGTAGATCTGAATGTCATCAGCATAATAATGAAAAGCGATGTGATATTTCTCAAAGATAGCGCTTAATGGAAGCATGTACAATGAGAACAGAGTAGGGCCTAACACAGATCCCTGAGGGACACCACAACAGACAGGTACAGCGGAGGAAGAGGAAGTGGCCAAGTGAACCGAGGAGAGCCGATTGGAGAGGTATGATTTAAACCAATCCAAGGCAGCACCCTTGATGCCTACAGTGTGCTCAAGTCTCGCCAATAGTATGTTATGATCAACCATATCGAATGCCGACGATAAATCCAATAGCACTAGGACCGAGGAGCGCCCATTATCAGCCATTAGTAGAAGGTCATTAAGAACTCGGAGCAGCGCTGACTCAGTGCTATGATGTGGTTTGAAGGCCGATTGGAATTTATCATTAATGCTATTCTCATCCAGGTAGGCCTGGAGTTGAAGCAAAACTATCTTCTCAAGAATTTTGGCCAAGAACAGAAGCTTGGAAATCGGCCTATAGTTCGCATAATCATTATAATGGAGGTTCCTTTTTTTAAGAACAGGCTGAATTATAGCATGTTTAAAGGCTGATGGTACGCAACCAGAGAGCAAAGAAGAGTTCAAAAGGGACAATATACTAGGTCCAATTGCACTAAAACAGTCCTTAACTATACGAGATGGAAGAACATCATATACGAGATTAGTATTGTTCAGTTGTTCAACTAGACGCTTAAGAGTAGGGAGTGAAATGGGTTCAAACTGATAGAAGAGGAACAGTCAGGGGTAAACGCAGGGCCTGTCATTAAAGGAAGAGCAGATTTAAGAGATGAGACTTTATCTAAAAAATAATTTAAAAATTGTTCGCAAAGAACCGTGGAGCACAGCAGCGGCATAGTGGGGCAGGGGTTGACCACAGAGTTAAACATTTTAAATAAAATTCGAGGATTGTTACCATTAGTAGAGATAATTTTTGAAAGGAAAGCTGCTTTAGCCATTTTGGCAGCAGTTTGAAACTTCAAGCGGCTAATACGTAGGGTGTCGTAAGATGCCTGGAGTTTATCTTTCCTCCACCTCCTCTCATCACGCCGACACACGTCGTAGAGCGCGAACAGAGTCGCTTAACCAACATTGTGAATAAGTTCTGGGGCGCTTCATTTTAATAGGTGCAACAATGTCGAGGATGGAGGAACATGTAGTTAACAGGGTATTGGCAAAATTCTCAACCGTATGAGGGGTAAGACAATCTGACGTAATAAATGCAGAATACACAAAAGAAGCAGAGAAATTCACCACAGTATCAGCATTAACACCTTTACACTCTGCATGTGTGGGTGGTTGTGGTGGAGCGGGAAGAGGGAGGCAGCTGGAGATGGGGAGAGAAGGAAGGGAGGGGCAACTGACCCCTCCCTGGGGCCAGCTCCCCCGCTGACCCCAGTAGGCACCCCCATACTCTGCAACCCGCCAGGGAAAGGGGGCCCAGGCCCATCCAGACCGGGGCCCAGAACAGCAATGCCGCCCGGCCCCACAGAGCCCGGGACAGCCCACCCAACCCCACCACAGAGAAAACGGCACCCACCCCCCCATCCACTCATCTTCCAGACTACATGAGACAATAGACGCCCAGGTTTCCCTTGTTAATTCCTAATTGTCCATTCCTCTAAGAAAGGATTTGTTGCTCGAACAGTAAACTGTACTCTGTTGGACTCTGGCAGTATTATTTGCCCAGAGAATTTACCCATGGGACGTTGGTGGCTTTTATGTTCCTCCCTCTGCTAACCTCGCAGCTGCATGTGACATTATCCACTCTCCTCCCTCCCCCCACTGGGTAGGTCATATCATAAACTGATTCATCTCATCTCCTGCTATCTGCATGTTGTGAGGAGGCAGCCTATGACCACTAGCAGTATTAGGCAGTGGTTGGAGGAGGCCTTAGCAGAACTTAAGGGCTGTTTTGAGATGACACACTGGGAGACACTCTGAGCCTCACGGTGAGGACATCAATGGGCTCACTAAGTGTATCACCGACTACATAACCTTCTGCACTGACTCCATTGTTCCAGCTCAGACTGTTCATTGTTACCCAAATAGCAATCCCTTGTCATGATCTGAATGAGTGGCTGGAAACTTCCTCAGTCCCCTTGGTATCCACCCCTGGGCAGGGCCATCAGCAGTACCCCCCCCCCCCCACACACACACACACACACACAGGCAAGGTACTCTTTGTGTGTATGTAGACGTCATATGTTAATGAACCTATGCATATTCATGTAACCTCAATAAAAGGGCAGTGGTACGGGAGAACGGACGAGAGCAACTGGGGTCAAGCGAAGGGACGGCGCTTTGTCCGGTTCTCTCCCGTGCACGAGTAACATGAAGAACTTTGCCTACTTGTGTCTTGCTTTGCAGTGTAATTATATTGTCTTCAACGTTCCAGCGGATGGGTTCAAGCTACAAACCTATCATTAATTGGTCCTTCGATGCCGGAGTCCTGGAATCGCATTCACCGAGGGGAGGAGGGACACGCTGAAAGACTGACGTCAGCCAGGAAGTTCCTGTGGAGTCGCTGTCTGTCTTTTCTCCTCGATGAATGGCGATCGGCGGGATTCGAGGCTGATATTACACGCTAAGCAACGCCAAGTAAGTTTAAAGAGGCCGACTCTATAACCGTGTCGTTGTGCAGTCTCCGCCATTTTGTGAGGCGTTGAGAAGTTCGCTGCTTTGTGGAGAGAAACCCGGGTTCCTTGCTACTGTGTGCAGCAAGAGGTTCCTTACCGCTTTGTGGGGTAAGAGGTTCCTCGCTACTTTGTGCAGCGAGAGGTGAGTTCTCCGCCACTTTGTGGGATGTTGAGAAGTTCCGCGGGGTCCAGATTGTGCTGGACAGTAGGCCTATTTTGTGTTATTGTTATTTTCGTCCTCGTTGTTGTTGTTGTTGTGTGTGAGTGTGTGCGGAGCAGACCGCGTGGTGTGTGACGTCAGCACCTGTTGTTGTTATCATGGGTTTCTAAGCAACCAAGAGTGAGTCGGAGGGAGAAAGACGTTTGTGCTCCTGGCAGCACAAAGTATTTATGTAAAAAAGAGAGGGAGCGAAGGTTCCACAGCTGCGCGGGTGCACGCGAATGCGGTCGCGCGGGTTTCATGGGTGCATGGGGGCCCATCCCTGGCGCAGGGTGCCGCCGGTGAGTCGAGCCACCTGTGGGGCTCTTCAACCGGTGGGGGAGATTGTCACACCTTGCAGGAGCTTTCCTCCCCTCAGGAACTCTCTGCAGGAGGGGGAGATACAGGAGAGGTGGAGGAAGATCTCAGCCTGGGCGTCTATTGTCTCATGTAGTCTGGAAGACGAGTGGATGGTGGGGTGGGTGCCGTTTTCTCTGTGGTGGGGTTGGGTGGACTGTCCCGGGCTCTGTGGGGCCGGGGGGCGCTGCTGCGCTGGGCCCCGGTCTGGATGGGCCTGGGCCCCCTTTTCCCTGGCGGGTCGCGGAGTATGGGAGTGCCTACTGGGGTCAGCGGGGGAGCTGGCCCCAGGGAGGGGTCATTTCGGAGGTGGGGTGCCCCCGGCCTCTCGGCCTGGGGCTCGGTCACTCAGGCACAGCTGGCTGCCAGCGGAGCTCACGGGCGCGTCACTGCAACCCCCCCTGGCTTCTGCTCCGCGGCTGCTGAATGAGCCCTCATCTGGGACTCTCCTTAGCTCTTACTGGGACAGTGGCGCGGCTGCCCCTCTGTTGGTCTTCCTTGGTCTCTTGTGTTCTGGGGGCCTCTGGATGTCTGGAGTTTTGATCTCCTCCATACCTGCTTCATACCCTGGAGGATGGGGCTGTGGCCCCCCCACACTCCCTAGCAGATCGTTACATGGAGAAACCTTTGGAATGCAAGCATGCTGATCCACACAGGTATGCACACAGGTGTACACACGGGTATTCACAGACGCGGACTAAAGCTTTCTTGGCTGCTGCCTCAAAGCACACTGTGCGCTGTCTATCTTGCGTGTTGCACAATATCGTTTATTATTTAGTATCTACTGATATCTACTGCTAGCTAGTTTATTGTGATGGTGCTTTTTTTTTCTATTATTATGTTGCTCTTTGTTGTTTGCTGTCTCCTCTGTTGTGTTTTTTTCTCCATACAGGTGACCCAGGAGTTTTTTTATTTTTTTATTTTTTGTTTTTTTTCTCTCTTCCCCCCCTTCTCACCGTCTCTTCTCCCCTTTGGTTTTCTTTCTTTCTCTCCCCCTCTTTCTTTCATTCTTTCTCCCTGTCCTATCCCACAGTCATGTCTGTCCCGTTTGCAACTGAAAATAAAATAAATTCATAATTATAATAAAGGTCAATCAAATGGATCAATATGGCAAGGCCATGATGATCCACTTGGTAAAATAAATCCGCTTGGCATCTTTCTTGGCCTCAAGACAACAATTCTGATGGCTATAGATCCAAACGGGACAAAAAAAAAAGAAAACACACCAGCCTTGAAGAGCGTGTGGAGAAGGCCAGCCCACATCAGCAGCTATGCTCTGGTGGGTGGCTTTCCCTCCACCCCTTGCTGACACAATGTTAACTCTTTAGCTTGCCCTGATCAAAAACAGCCTGTGTGCCAAACCATTGAGGTGGATAGTTGTTAAAAGTCATCTACATTAAGCTTGTGGTTGCTTAGATTCAGTACAATGACATGTGAGGTGAAGTGATATAGGTAAATATTTAAACTAATGATGTGCATAGAGGCACTTGACCTGTGTGAAAGACTGTCGTCTTATTATGAGCCATTGTTGAGATATAGAGCACACCTGTGAAAACAACTAATATGCTGAACCCTGTATGAAACATCTAAAAGTACATGATGGAGAAGCTGTATTGAATATGAAAGTGTAAGACTTTGCCGCTGTGGGCAGAGCATGCGACTACTGTGTGATGTTGCGTTGCAGTTTTTTTCTGAGCTGATGAGCAAGCTGCACATTATCAGATCAAGAGCTGTCTGAGAACTACTTAAAGAGAGGGAAACAGAGCTATGATAACTGTGATAACTGGAGTGTGCAGCGTTCCCGTGAGCAGTTTTCCTGCATCTTGACTCATGTGTGTGGAGTGTTCATAGCATCAGCATCATGTTTTTGTTTATTTGTTTTGTTGGGTTGAACATAATTAAATAAACGTGTGATCATGCCTATGGATCACCATGGCACATATCTCCAGCCATATGATTTATTTATGCAGATGAAAAAGTGAGTGTGAATGTGTCTGACATCACAGTGTTTTTGTGCACTGTGCAAAAGTAATTGCCTCTGATTGTGAGTGAGAGCGGTGATTTTGCGGATCACAAGCTATTGTAACGAAAAAAAAAAAAGAGTGAAAAAGAGACAAATTACATTGTAGACGAAGAAAAATAATCATAGGAAAAAGGTTTTGTGTTGATCAGCCGAAAAACAACTACAATGTCATTTTCTGCTTTTAAGAAAGGATTGTTCACAAAAACAGAGAGAGAGAGAGAGATGTGTGTTGATTAAGCAGTGATGATGATAATGAAATGTCTTAGTTTGTCACTTTCAGGTGAAAAGCAGACCTGAATCAATTTTCCACATGCAGCGGTCGGACGAAAAGTTATAGTTTAACAATTGGAAACGTTCAAGCCAAGTTTCTGGCTGACTTACAGCACGATCTGTCTCAAAACTCTCACTCTAACCTGAAAAAACCTGATCAGCAGCGGCAGTATCGGAGCAGAGGCTGCAGAAGCAATCTAAACAAGCAGAGAAGAAGAAAGCAAACCCATCTTCCTATCTGATTGGATGAATTCCACGGAGGGGCGAGCAAAATGCCGGCGTGAAGAGGAGTTTTTGTTCGAGCTCTTAGCACGAGACACTTATTTGATGTCTTTCTGGCTTTCGGGACTTTTTTGGAGATCAACGCGCTAAGCTTGCTGGATCTGAGGCCAGGTTCTGCGGCGGCAGCATGTCAACATGTTCAGAAAAGACTGAAGAAGACGGCTTCCAAGCCGAAGAAGGTCGGCACCAGCGTGGGCGAGTTGATCGTGAAAGCCGTGTCCGCTTCCAAGGAGCGCAACGGCGTGTCCGCGGCCGCTCTCAAGAAGGCTCTGGCTGCCGGAGGCTACGATGTGGACAGGAACAAGGCCCGTGTCAAGACCGCCATCAAGAGCCTGGTGGCGAAGGGCACTCTGGTGCAGACCAAGGGCACCGGGGCCTCCGGATCCTTCAAGATGAACAAGGATACTGAGACCAAAGCCAAGACGCCCGCCGCGGCCAAAGCCAAGAAACCGGCAGCAGTTGCTAAGAAGTCGCCTCAGTGAGAGTGGTGAGAACCCAAATTTTGTTATTAAATGTGGGAAATCAAAATTTGGGTTAGCAAACCTGGGAAAAGAAAACTGACTGCTTAAGTTGGAAAATTGAGACGGAGTCTGAAACACTGCGAAAATAGAAACATATACAAAATCACAAACAAGCAGAACATGCATTAACCCTACTAACAATTCCAAACACAAAATAACTCATGAAGACTCATAGCACATTAGTTAAGAAATGATTAAATAATAGCAGAGAAGTGTGTAGGAAAGGCAGCTTTAAGAACATGCTCTGCTGAATATGCAGCTCCACAGACATGCATTAGACCTGCCTAATAACAGAAACACACATGCAATGAAAATTAGCTTGTTATCTTTCATCAGTGTAAAATAGTGTCAATTTAGCAGACACTTGTTATCAAACACTGAATTTATCCTAAAGAAAAAAAAATTGACTCTCTAAGTTGCAGGACAACAATTTAACTTTTGTGGGGAAAAAAAAAGATCCTGGTTTGACCAATCAGTGATCAGACAATAAATTTAGTGCTAAAATGGTAAATTGGGAGAAGCTTCCTGCTTGATTGATGCAGCAAGTAATTTACTGTATGAGGGAAATTGTCTTTTGTGATAATATTTTGAACATGCTTTCCTGTTGTCCTGTCAACTTAGTGGGTTAATAGCTGATATGCAAATTAGTTGATCGTTTTAGATTAATGAAAGGTGACTGAATTCTAGCACGAGTGAATGAGATGTGTTGGAGTTGTTGTGTTGAGTTTCCTGCTTTGATGTGCGAGTGAATCCTGTATCTAGATACACAACTCTGAATACGTCAGAACAAACTTTTTTGTGAAGTGCATGACAGCATGTCACATGTTTTATGATGAAGGGAAAAGGAAAGTTGAATAAAATAGATCTGTGGTTTAGATGAGTGAAGAGCACAGACCTGGTGATTAAACTCATAGCTAATAAGACATTAGGGTTATGTTGTTTTGTGCAGCTGATGGTTGATTTGGAGTGAATCTAGCTGATGATTCTTCTTTTGTTGTGAAGTCGAGCCTGCCGATTAGTATGATGGTATGATTTACCCTCCTGAGATGAGGAGTTTGTGTCATGACTTAACAAGGCCTTTTTATTTTGATACTTTCACAGTGCACTGAGAGTTTGGTTTGATAATCTCTGTTATTTTTTATTTTTATCTTTTGAACAGGCACTGATTTTGTTTGTCTATTTCTTTTCTTTAAGCAGATCTGCACGTCAGAAATTAAAAGTGCTATACGACCTGTCGAGAACGCTGTTACAAGTGCATTTTCTCCACATTAAAATGGGTTCTGGAGAAAGCCACTTATTGGGACAATATTAAATGAGTGTCCCAGCCTAAAAAGGATCCAGCGATGTAATCCAAACTAAAGTTCTTCTTTTTCTTTTTTGAAATGACGTCATTTTGCTGGAAGTGGAAACTAAATGCGACGACAGGCTCCACTATCAGCAAAGAAAGAATGAATGAATGGAAATAAAGAACAAACTGACTGACTGGTAAAAGCTGACAAGACTTGACCACGACTTAAAGTTAATCTCCACCTAGACAGGACAAAAGGGTGGATGAATTTATGTGTTTTTTGTTACAGGAGCAGAAAGATGACAGCAACATCCGAGGTTGCGTGATGATTTAACCTTTTAAATGCCATTTTCTCTGTCTGTGAATTTACTATGTGTGTGTCATTCACTAACTTGTGTTGCTCACAGACATTACTGTGAGAAAGTGTATACACCTGCGCAGCGCTAACATTTACAT